>NW_019213432.1:86787-143383 GCF_002532875.2 Varroa jacobsoni
AGCTCGTTAAATTATATGTACAGTAAATTATATATATATATCCCTCTCGACCGTGTGGTTTTTCTCAAGCATTTTCCCGTGTGTGATGACAGCGTCTAGTAAAATATTTTATAGACCCTATCACAGAAGATTGGGGTTCGCCTTGCTACTCGCTATAGTTCTCGAGCGCAGTGCAGAAAGGATTTAGATTTAAAGAATTGTATATGCATTATAATTTGTGCACATGAGCAAACAGAATGAGAATAGGCATGACAACCAAACGTAAGTGTTTACCGTCGAGGGTAGACTTCCCGTATGACGATCGATATGAAGATCCATAGGCAGAATCTTTGCGAAATCCCTCATGAGTGAAGTCGTCTCGGTCGCGATCACGAGTGAGGGTTAACTCACGTTCCTGTTCAACCGTTGTATGAACCTCCGCTGAGAAGCTCCTCTTTTTCCAGGATTGCTTCTTGCGGAGGTTTGCCATTTCGATCTGTAGTTCCTCGTTTTTGATTGATTCCTCGTCTAACTTGCGTTTGATATCGCGAACCTACCAATTTATTCCCCCGAAAGAAATCCCGCAATTTGACCCGGAGTTATATATAAGCAATCTCAGACTAAAGAATCGCCAGCCATTGTTCAGTAGAAACATACACGCAGGCATTTTAAGTGAAACAAAAAAAAATGTACTAATAACACCCTTTTGGTCCAATTGAAATAAAACTGTTTCTAATAAGGCCATCGGAGGCTGGATACGAATCTGCTCACCCTGTACATGTATATATACCTTTCCCTCGAGTCCTCGGATGGTCTGCTGATGGCGCAGATCGTTTTCGGTGCCGCTGCGCGTACTACGTGACAGTTCCATCTGGGTGCGCTTGAGCTCCGCCGACGCTTCGCGATGTAGACGATCGAGCGAACGTTTCCGTTCCTCGCTGAGGCGGAGCTGCTCCTCTAAGCTCTCTCCCTTGCGGCGGGCGTCTAAATACGCCATTTCCTTGGCGGACAGCTGTTTCTGGAGGTCAGTAATATTATCTTGTTGACCGCGCACCAGCTGGCGCAGCTCGGCCTCACTCAGGTTGAGCCTTCCCAGTTGCGATTCGAGCTCCTCGCGCGTATCCTCGAGCAACTCACGCTCTGAGCGTAGCGCCTCATGGCGCGTTCGAAGATCCTCGTGAAGTTCTCGGAGCTTGCCGGAGGTAGGATGTTAAAGAATGCATAAGAAAAACATATTTGATAATAAATGATAGAACGATCTTGCGGAACCGGAAGAGATAATTGCAAAAATTTGCTCGTCAGTTGATCATAGAATTCTGTTTATTTAGCGGAACTGAATAGAACTGAGTTTGGCGTGTTTGATATAGCTTACTAGTATTGGACGGGAGCCAAAGTAACTTCTTACGCATTCATTTGTCTTCAAACATACAAAGAACTGAACCCTAGTCTACTGCCATATTACGCCACAGTATAAACGTTCCTTAGAAGGAAAGAAGCAATAGGCCTCAAATGTCCATCATTAAGTTCTGTGAACGATAATTATCTGTGCTTATCAAGGCTTATGATAAATATGTAAAATTACAGCTACGAAAATGTTTTCCAACCTTGATTGTCAACCCATTTTTGCGTTAACTGCACACCTGATCATCCACACTCCTATACATCTGTATCATATGTAAAGTATTGGTCTCTGCGTGTAAATATCAATCATGTCAAGGACAACCCCAACGATTTCCGTCATTTGTAGCATATAGACTTATCTCAGCAATATTGCAGTCCAAGAAAATGCTATTATATAAACGGCGTTAGAGTAGGAGCAAACCTTCCCGCAGACCTGAATATGAACAAGGAGAAAACGATAGTTGCGGACGTTTTCCCAATAACGGTCGGTACACAACGATAGATCATTGAGCATCTGAATGTGCATGTACTTGGTCGTACAGAAATAAAAAAAAATTAGATAATAAATCGATTTTTTTCGATGTTTGCCATCGTGTTTTGTCGAAGAAACGGTTGAAAATTTGTAGAAAATATCGGTACTTTTATGTCGCACATATACTCGAAAGCTACCTATATAGTAGTACATGAAAGAGCTTATTTTTACTGTAAAAAGGCTGAGGAACCTCAACGACTTAATAGGTCAGCAGTAGCACAGCTGTAGGACGGTAGGATGACCGACAGCAAGGAACGCTAGAAGGCCACAGAATTGCTAGAACACAACAGGGCAGTAAATTAATTAGGGTGTTTGCGGTATGAGTAAGCTGCTAGAATATGGAAACAGCATAGGACAGTAACATAACGGAAAGGCTCGAACAGTGCAGAAAATATATTGAATGAGGCTAATGGGGGAAGTACAATGGGGGATGATATCCCCAATGATGTAAACAGGTTTAGCCCGAATAGCTTCCGCACGTTGAGGTTTAGAATTTTGTTGAAGAATTTATTTACTCGGAAAGTCTACCTTTTATTCATATTGGTATTGGCTATTCAGCGCTGATTCGAGTCTAACCTCGCTTTATATTAGATAGAGGAAAATAACTGGAAGCTATTAGACAGCATCTGATATCGTACGTCGCGTCCGTACCATAAATCGAACGTAAAAAAGGGATGATTGAGTGCACGAACTTCAATGTTCATACCTCTATGTATGTGGTACCATTAGTTAGCGTGGCAGTAGCATCCCAATGTTACAGGTATTGTTACTCGCATTATTCGTTAAAAAAATGTCATCGCTTCACGGTACACAGCTATGCAACCACATGACTTCAGAATTATAGCAAGGTCATGTGTGTGCAGCCTTATTACAGTCAGGTAGCCTGTCAGGCTAACTACAACGCTTACCTCATTCAATCACTTGAGACGTTAACGTCAAGGCTTCATGAAATTATATACGCGCGAATTACTAGCCGTTGCTATTCCAATGTCAAGCTTGCAACCTTACCTTAGTATTGGTAAAAACAATTACCAAAGACTAAGGAAAAGCAGAGAATTATTATCAAAGTTTATAGCTGCCTGTTTGGTTGTCGTAGCGGCTCACGTGGTCTGTTGAAGTGATTCTATGTATCATCTCTCTGATTAGCAAGATCCTCTCTGATTAGATTCTCAGTAGGAATAAGTGCTTAATGCTATCCTTAAAAATAAATAATCTCAAGGCCTCAATCACATAAAAAGAATAGCTGGGGGTACCAAAACAAAGAAAATTCTATGAAAACCCCGAAGTCGTAATTTCACATTGAACATCACAATGAATAAAAAGAACGCTGAAGCACTACTAGGACAGAAGAACATCAAGAAAATTTACTATTACATTACTCACTAAATAGTGCAAATCTAACAACCATAGCTCACCCATAAGCGACATCTGAATAATGTAGCCCCATTGAATTGATCGATCTGGTAGTAGTCGATAAAATCTAGCACTTTAGTCGCCACAGAACACAAAATGCCGGTCCATAGCGTATGTTCGCTATGTATACGACTCAAACACTATATGAAGCACGGATAGCTTCGTCTTATGTCCGATGTTCGTGTTCGTCTTGATTAGATCTTCAGGGTCTTCGGCACGTTTTGTATTCCACGGTTGGTATAGACACAGCTGGACCGATAACGGCACCGGCAGAACGATCGAGATTTTTTGTTGAACATGGGACAACGCACCCAATAAGATCCAACGGATCTTCATATGATTCTTGAAATGGTTTGTTTCTCCTTAAATTTTTTACAGATTTAGCGCTCAGATAGTGTCGTTGTCGACAGGTCTGTTTCAACGCGCAATGATCGCTGGTACTTTCATGTAGTCGTTTCATTCACTGCAAAAACTTATGGGGTACACTGTGGCGTGACGCTGCACGCGAACGAATTCACGATTCAAGCACAACCAATACAAACAGAAGACCTTTTGCGTAGCAAGAATCAATGAGTGGAAGGTAGTGTGTAACTTTTTTAAGTTTACATAGAGCTCAACATGTAAATTTTTTTCACATTTATCTAAGCATCCCTAGTTGTCACTAGAAGTAAATAACATAATACGTACCCAAGAGAGTGCTGGGTGCGTGTATGTTCCATATTCGCGAAAGCAGCTAAAGTTATCCCCATATTATTTTTCAAGTCTCACACTAACTTGGGTACGTTGTACGATATAGATATATAAACGTGCCATCTCACACGCGTGCTATCTCTTAAACGAAGCTCATAGTAGCTCGATAACAAGGTCTATAGCGTGTGCCTAACAGGTCAATTGTCTCTTCCCTTTCTGCCACACTCAGTACTCGTAAGAGTACATGCAAACATAAGTACGTGCGCACGTCAAGCGGCAAAGCATGCCGCTTAGCCTTATTATAATTATTACTACTGTATAGAAATTGAGTCAAGAATTTTCCCCCGTCAGTACTCAGCTACTTGAGTTTCAAAAGCAGGAGTCAGAGAGCGGCGGGATCCACAAAACGAATAGGGCCAGTAGCAGAAAGGGGTGCAACGATCCGACGAAATCCATCGCGTAACATCGCAAATTGCTTACCGCTTCTTTCCTGCCGTCTACCGTTGCGATGGCCTGGAGCAGTGGAACAATATCGAACTAGATCCGTACTGTTCCTCACGCGTCCTTTTTGATAATTCAAGGCGGCTTAAGTGGGCGACCCGCCCAGGTCAAACGCAGAACGATCCGTCTGCCACGACGATTGAAAATTCTGCGATCCTGCAGGCATGGTCGTGAATTTAATGAAATTAGTGTATCACATATGGGGAACATGCTTAAGCAGCATGAACGGTTTTATTGTCACAAGAATCGAGCTATTTTTGCCATATAGGATTTTTGGCGGTTGATTTCTACCGAAGTGTGCTATATAGTGGACCTTTAAGTAGAACAGATGCATAATTCGAAGCAGACCAACTGACTGAAAATATTTGTAGTATACAGCAGTGTATAAAGGAAACGGTTGGTGATCCCATAAAGATAGTTCTATAGAAATTTTGCGGCAATATTATGTCTGTTCACTTCGTTCTAGATACAAATATGTTGCCCGTGACGATAGAAATGATCCAAACAGGTCCGCCTTGTTTATTTCATAATCAAGAAATATCAGGTGTTGTCCGTTACGGTAAAAACGTGTAGTAGAAGTGCGTTTTCCTACTAATATACGTGAAATAGCCACGGTTCGAAATCAGGCATAAATAGACTTCGTTTAGGGCTGAGGGCCAGCTGCCGGAAGCGATTCTTAACGGTAGTAGAGTTGAAGGTAAAACTCGTAACATTCATTCAAGCGCCAGTGTGGTACTTTGCTGAAGCTTATTCCGATTTCCGTCAAATGGACTGTCAGAATGTGGTGCCTAATAAATATTCATCCTATTCTATTGGCCTAGGACTTACAGGCAGCGAACAAAATTAGCGCCACAGTTTCCGATGAACATGAATTGTTAATCACCGTTAAATAACGTAGCCAATTAGCTATCCGGCAAATTATCAGGCTCCGATAGGCAACTGTCTAAGACGCGGCTAGCAAACCCAACGAATGCATGAAGCACAAATTTACCCCTTAGAATTACACCGAACACTAAGAGGCGCAACGATGCCTTACAATAGGTAGAATCAGATTCAATAAGCTTTAGTCGATATGTTAACACTTCGTATATAGAATCAGTCTAGAGGCCAAGACAAAAAGTCCTTCCATTGTAGATCTATTAGTTCTTCAGTGCTCAAAGCTGCTATTCAGACTAGCCAGCAGGTTTCTCAAACAGGAAAAATGTCAATTAATAGGGTGACATGTAATCGACCTAAGCGCTGTGTATGTATAAATCAGTAAGATCCTTAGGAATGATTCGTGATCAGTACTCTAATGCTGTGTCATTCATGCACCATGCATACCCACCTATGGGCTCAAACTGGGACGTCAAATCACCTTGTGTTGTCCCGAACAGTTTTTATTAATAGCAAACTTAATTTCGAAATAATCGGGCGGTGGCAGGTAGATAAGAGAACAGTTGATAATACGACTTCGTTACCTGCACGCTACTAATAATCCCGATGTCCTACCCACTTGCACCGCAAGATGGCTTCAAACCAAAAAAACATTTCAAATTATTTTTATTACTAAAGGAGTATTTTTCGTTCGTCAAAAGACTGTTCTGATCAATGGCGTCTAGCAATGCGTTAAGAAGCACACATTGCTGACTGACGACATATTGAAATTCAACGATCGGGAGGCGGTACATCTGCATTTCCCGCGGACGAATAAATGCTATCTGTTATTTTTCTTTAGACGATAGGTTTATGTTATTGTCCATATAGTAAAATTAAACAAATAGCATAATATAATCTACAAGTATGTGTTTAGGGCCGAACAGAAAAGTCATCGCCCACGTTTAATCGTGTTGACTCTAGATTAGATGTTACCACAAAAGTTCGAGCTGTGACTGGAAAATAATGCCATGATGCCCACCTTTGTCTTCGTGTTGTTGAACGGCCTAGGCAATATTTGCGATGTTATTGTTAGCTCATTGATCTCGTTGGCAGGCATCCTTCGAAGTAAGCTGTAGTACGCCCGGAATATTACGCCATTCGACAAATTCACGTAACACGTTAACAGATCACAATCTACTTGTGTATAGCTTTTTTCTAGGCATCGAGCCTGCCCATGATTTTGCGCCAGGACAAGTCTCCCGTCTATCTGTATCTATCATTGTGTTTAGCTAGACAATATGCTTAGATATTAAGTGTATCAAATAATTACATGGAGTGATCATTAAACAAACACTACCAGAGTGGAATCACAAGTACTAAAGTGTATTGAGTATAAATAGTGCCAATTCACTCTTATGTTTTCTATTATAGCAAAACATATACATTTGATACTGTATGAAAACAGCATTAAGAATATTTGCTATGTTTGTAGTCGAAGCTAGCTATTCAGCTGTACGTAAGGGCAATGCGATATCAACGGATGTATTGGAGCCCACATTAAAAGCCTCGACCCCACTGATAATAGAACTCAATAGGCTCCTTGACGCCTCATTATACGCCATTGTATACCTATATCTCGACTTATTCGATTTTGAGGGATACACACAAGATCATAAACTTAAACCTTATAGCTATTCCGCAGCTATTTCCAGCCACGAAGGCGATTAAATCTTAGTAGGCAAGCCACCTAACCTATCCTAATTCATATCAACGGTAGGATTATTGTTTTCTATTTCGTAGTAAAATCTCATTTTTATAAACGTAGTTTATGGAAAATTTTTTTCGCTAACCTTCCTGCTATTGACCAGAACGACTTGATACCAATACGGGTAATTCATTAACCAACTAGCTTATCGTGCCTCTCGTCGAGCTATTGTGGCTAAAAGCAGGCAAACGTTTTACTATGCATCACGACCGTTACCTGCTGAAGTTCTTCTTCGAGTCCACTCGCCTTGGCCGTGAGCTGGTGTTTGCTGTCAAGCGTATGCAGCAGCTGCTGCTGGAGGCTCCCGCAGAGCTCCTGTCTTTCGTGCAGCTCGTCACGAACCTCCGACAGCTCGAGCTCCGCGACCTCACGCCGGTTATCCGATCGATGAAAGTCGATCGCCTGGAGACCAACATACGAACAAGGGACACTCAGTATAGAAACAAGTACATTCTCACTTGGACGAAACACTGCTGGCAAACGGATCACACATTACCCGTTATTTTTACATGTGGTAGAGGTACTGCCCCTAGTTAACTGACAATGAAAGGCCTGCTGGCCTCTGACCGAACAAATCACTCTCGCACAATAAACTGATACATAGTGAAGAATGATGATGATGATCCCTTTTTCTGGCCAACCGAGTCAGCTCTGCCAGTTACGTCACAAGGAGTTTTTGTTATTTTTCTGCTTATTACTTATGACATTATTATTATAATAATTATGATGACCATCATGATTAATTATTATCATTAGTACGATGAGTAAATCCCGGAGAACTTCGCTGCACAACACGATCCTCAACTTGCTGCCCAACGCTGTTTTCTTCGCATTATTTTCACACGAACGGTCTTAATTCTTAAGTGAAAAAGTGTATTCTTTTTAACTTTTCTCCGGCCTGTCTTGTGCAGGAAGAACTAAGGCTGATTCAAAGTAAAGTGAACCTCTAGCATGCGCACACGCAAACGTAGATATCTACTGGACGTCAATACCAGAGCGGTACCCCCGAAATCACGCGTTGAGTGGATTTCATCAACAGTTTTCAGGTAAAGACATGCAACAATGCGCGCTAACGCCAACTGCTATGACGCTTCAGTCGGCTGCATCGTCTTGAGATGCTATTACTGACTATTATTATTATTATCGGTTACTAGAATAAAATTGGCGAACCAATGCGCCACTGACATCTCGGACGTTTAAGGCTCTATGGCCTACCACTACTACGACAGCTCACACACGAAAAACACCAGGCAGAGTCGAATGTCTTTGCTTTCACTCTACAATAAGCGCATCACCTGATATATCGTTTATAAGAATTCAACATCGAATACTAAAGACCTCGGTGTAAACGGGCCAGATACGTTTTTTGAGATTCTGTTGGCGCACGTTGGTACCTTACAAGACGACGTCGAGATATAATCCGCGGATCATAATTATTCCACATGCAGCAATGAGTCTGCCTAAGGGTGTGCCATATAGCCTCTGTGATTTTTAGACAAGAGAGGATAGTAAACATCACGGAGCACAAAAATGCCTCAATTAAAAAAAAGAGAGCACATATTACTTTAAGGCCGGACGCCCCCCGGGTCAGCTCTATACTCCAGCCACTTAGGTAACATAATTCTCAAGGTAACTATCACTTGTAGTAATAAGCGCCTATACAAGCACCAATAGACGAGCCAGGTTGCATTTTTGAAATCGGTAGTTCATCAAAGTAGGAACTTGACTTTAGCTCTTGTCTAAAAGCGATGCTTCGGACTTCTCTGTCCTCACTCAATTCTGAGAAGACCTCAAACAACAACTCATCACACTCATGTTCTATATGTTATTGCACATATCGAGCAGACAAACGCAGCTTCCACCACTCCGGACTGACTCCTTTCCGCAACTTCTACGTATTCCAACTCCCGTTGCCTGCCTTGTGTCGCTTTAGCTCATGCGTTCACGACATAGCTGTTATATGCAGCAGCGACCCGGAGTAAACAAGTTGGATAGACGTTTCGTAGGTCTGATCACAAATCGAGCAATGATATCTGATAAAATAATTCCTTGTGTGTATCAACGGGTGTTCACCAGCACCCCTCGATCATAAGAATCATCAAAATAACATGACTGAATAAGCCGCCTGTCTGTGCTACCCGAATTCGCCAACAGAACCACTCAAGTAAATCAAAATTTCGAATTCTCTAGCCTTGTATATCTATTAGCGCAGATGTAATTTTCAGTTGAGATTAACAACTAGTGATGCTCGCTCCTATTGCAACAACCGTTTCGACATGTTCGTTCGCCAGATTTGTCGTCAGTAGTGTATGTGAGTCAGCCTAGGCGAAGTCTATCAGTCGTAAACAGAACATCACAGCATTCGCCATTAGCACTTGGTATTAAGCGACTACTGGCGAGTAGCACCAGTATCTCCGGGCACATTCACGCTGGTTCCCCGCGGTCAGCGATCCGATGGTATCTTAACGAACGAACATGGTCAATGGTAGCCAATGTAAGCGACGAAGGCAGGCCAACTAGACCGTTTTGTTTTCACTGATATTTACTAGGCTCTTCTCAGTAGCAGCGATAGTCGTAGAAGGAATGGGATTTTCCAGCGTACCTCACATGGCCGTCGCGCGATCACACTTCGTGGGCACGACGACGGTCAAAGGCCGTTCGGGGCCTCGCTGTTGACCGAGCGGTGGCGCGGAGGTTGGCGGCCCCCGTCCGTTCTGCTCGCTCGCTCGCTCGCTCACTCACTCACTCACTCACTCACGCACCCCACCGCTCACAGCTAGCACACATTCCCAATGGTGGCAGCATCAAGCTCAGCGGTAGAAGGTAGCTGACTGCTTGCAGACAGCAGCAGCAGCAGCGGCAGGCCGTTACAACAGGATCGCTAGCTGGTAGGAAGGGCCCTTACATGTCGGCCTGCTTGCCTGCCTGCCTCTTTACCTATGTCAGGGGTGCGCGGGGGCGGGGTGCTGCTAATCCTCTTTCCCTCAAGGAGCGACCAGCTTACTCTCTCCCAAACCGCGCCAACTGCTCAGCCAAACTAGGATCTACCCGATGTCCAATTGCCTGCTTTACTTAGCGCCCGCATTACGGTGCCGTTGCATTGCTGCTTTACCGTGAAGTCTATATTTTAGTTGTCCATAGCTGTAACGGTGTTGACCGTTTACTAAATTCAAAACAGTAGATTTTTAGCGCATTTGCTTACTGTGACGTCGGGTCCCAGCCAACGTTACCTTCAGTGAGAGTTGGCTTGCAACCTAGCTTCCTACTAAACCACTTACTGTTTGTTGATGTTTATTTAGCAAACGACGGGTTAGCGATGCGGCCCGTTTTTTCTCTGAATTTGTTCATCTCTAATTCAGATTTTTTACGCTGATGATGCCGCCAGTGGTTTCGATGACACTGTAAGGGGTTCTTGATATCCATAGGGCGAATGATGCTGACGGACAATGTAAATGATAAGCAAGTTTTATTGAAATAATTTTGCATATACACTACTTACGTGCAATCTAGCGTGCACGAAAAGAAATGTTTACGATTTAACATAAACATGTTTAGCGCGTGACGGAATACACATCGTTATATTAGGTCATTATAAGTGAGCCCGCCAAAGGTTAAAATTGAATATCTTTTGAGCTAGAGTGCTTTTCCAATATGTTTGAGGTATTTTCCTTTATTTTTTACACCTTTGCTCCAGCGCTCTGTACGCTTCTGGACAGCTGTATGCTTTTTATTCGTGTCCTCATGTGAAATTTCTTTATTTATGACTTCTCGAAGTAAATAGATAATGGAGTATGCTGACCGACCGGTTGTTCTTTTTAGCGCATGGGAAGCCTCGTAATCAGGCAGACATAGATCGGGAGAGTACGCCAAATAAAAGAAACGTTAGATACACCCTTACTCAATCTATACGGTAATTGAGGCACGGCGATGCGGTCCGGCGTTTTGTCAAGTAACTGGACCGCGTGCTTTCGATTGTCGTGCCAACGATATACGGTATTCTCTTGAAGAAGTTGAGACAGCTGGTTGCATTCATTGTTTCATCATGCTAGCAGATGGCTTTAATGTCCATTGTCAGTACGACCGCCACCCATTGTTTGAATCTATCCGAGGCAGCCACCGAACTCGATGTCCCTCCAGAGCGACGCTATTTTCTCACCGGACCCCTCTCCGGCCACTAGTAGAGGTTGAGCCATACCTCGCCTATGGCGACCACGTGCTGCAGCCGAGTTTTTCTTGTAAATTTCACATGGAATACATCACACCCTGGAGTCATTTTTCATTCACTATTTAGATTTAGAGCATTTTCAGTATATGAGTTATAATTTTGTAACACATTCTATGTGAGATACCAATTTTGACCGATGGGTACTTAGCCTCTAACCTCTGCTTCCGTGAAAAGCCTTCTCGAACGCGGTAATGCGTTCTAATTCTTCGGCCCCCAACTACTCGCTGGTTTTTAGAGCCCCAATCGCCCTTCTTAAAACGTTTGCGCCATCAACGTGCTGCGTTTGTGTCTAAAGCATTTTGCCTAATGTTATCCGAATTGTGCGGTGATATTACCTTCGAGGAACAATCTTGATTACTAAGCGTTGCATTTTGAGAGTAAAGGCTGTTATTCCTCCTCCATCCTTTACTCTAGACGTAACCTCTGCCGGTTTTTATCCGCAAATTTCTAGAGCTTTTCGTTCCGCAAGTTTCAAATTCCATATTCTAGTGGCGCGTAGTTTAAAAACTTATTCAATGTCAAAGTCCGCCGGATTCGCTTGTAACAGCCTAATATTTTCATATAAATTTTCATGCAGTATAATTCAATCTGCATAATAGAAGATACTTCCTCTTAATACCATTTCTTTCGCCGCATTGAATTTTGTACAATATTATGCCCGATATTAATAACTAACGCTGCACGTTTAACCAATACATATTAGCATTAAAGTTACATTGAGGTCCTGCATCGGCGCTAACCATGCCGCACCATTGATGCCACTGGATGGCCTTTAGCCCATCGGGCACGTTCTAAACGGATGCCGAGTTTATCGCTCTGCAGCTTTCTACCGGCGACAATCCGCCAACGTATCGTCGCTATCAACCGTGGCGCTGGAATTAGCGCGCCTCACCCTGGCGATTTGAGTGCAAGGAGCTTAGGCCTTCAAAAGCTTACGTCACACTCCTCGTGCTGCTGCAGACAGAAAAGGACACCTCTCGCCAAGCGCTCTCGCTTCCTGGCGCCATCTTGCGGCGCTGTTTCCGTTCAGCGGCGGCAGCGGCGGTAGCATTAGCAGCAACGGCAGCTATGGACACAAAAGTTGTGGGAAAGCAGCGCGGTCTTCGCGCCGTATCCCGCGCCATGCTAGGGAGCTATGGAACACAGACACGATTGATTGGCCAGGTTAGTCCTGGCTTGATCGAATGATTATGGGCTGTATTCGCCGGAGCTGTGTTATATTCAGGCCTGCAGCATCAGTCGAAAACAGACAGATCGAGTTAGTGCTCAAAGCTGTACGGCACTGTTCATTCCAGCCCAGCTTCAGGCCGTTGGCAACTTTATGTGGGCTTGGTTCGGGCTTGCTAGACAATGAGAATGTTTCTTCTTCCGATTGCCTGCTCCGCGCTGCACTCCTTTACGGCTATGGAACGAAAAAAAAGTCGGACGCTAAGAGAACCGATCGTGCAGGTATGAGCGGTACAAAATGTAGGCTAATTTTGGCAGGTCTAACATAGTAGTTCGGTCGATTCCATAAGGAAAGTAGTAAAGGGAACGAAACGATAAAGCGGTGGCGAGTTAAACAGTCTTTGCTGGTGAGAAGCGTACTCTGCAAGATACTCGACCCTTGACCTCGATACCTCTGCACCCATATCCGTGCCGTAATTTCTCAACAGGGGACCTTGCTACGTAGGCCTTGTGAAAGGTATAGCTAATAGGGGTCATTATAAGAGTAACTTGCGGTAGCAACCAAAAATAACGACGAACATTAGCGTATCGCGAACAGCTCGCACGCTCCGAGACGCGCCAGTTGATGGGCAGTGTAGTTAAACGTGCAGGTTAGTAGGCAGATATGCACAAAGTTAGGGATCATTGTCAATCCTGCTGGATCGGTCTTCGCATTTTATTTCAGTTAACTTAAAGAGATCTAATCAGTCAATAGCCGAGTTGAAAAACTGAGCGCATACAAAGGTAACTGCTAGTCCTTGATTGGCAGTCTACTTTATAGCACTGGGCTTTCGTGAAGGAGGAGGAGGAGAGTGTGTATGTGTTTATAAGCTCTCCGGTACAAGATCATTCGTAATATGTTCACAATTGGGATTATTAAACGAAATACTCAGTTTGGATTTATGAATTAATTGCTTAAATCAATGGATTAGGATAAAATCAATCAAAACAAAGGAACACCCACCAAAGCAGCGAAATATACGTAACAACTCATAAAAAATCTTTTTTTTTTTTTTTTTTTTAATGTTATTTATGTTTACGAAAAGGACCAGCTGCAAAACTATTGTCGCCGTTAAGTTACCTTGTGATATTTCGCGAATATTTGCTCCAGCGAGAGTTTTTCTGTTTGTGATTGATGCACGATCTTCTGTAGCTCTCCGACATTTTGATAAAGCATACAGTTCTGAAATAAAAGACTATCGTTACTAATCAATCACTGTGTAAGCGTGTTGCAGATAATCCCGTTAAAAAACAAAATTGCGGTTTATGCTGCAGCAAACTATAACCCATCCTTCTATAAATCAATTGTATCGTAAATTAAAATCTAAATTGAACAATCGTATAAATATGAATCAGGGTCTAATACGAGTGACATGAATTTGGCAAGGGACAGCATCGCAATGATTCCGTCCGAGCACAGCCGACCAGTTCTTGGCCTAATAAATGATTTCCGATTAAGGCGTCACGCAAAACATTTATAAACTGATTCCCGACATTACATAAGCGGCGACGAGAAAATTAACAGAAAGACAAACGTAGATCTTTAACTGGGTCTTTTTGTTTCGAAACGCATACAATGCCAAATAAACCTATAAGAAATCTAGCTAGTTCCTATTTAAAAGGATTCAATCGTACGTACATACCCAAAGAAATTTCTTACCAAAAAAAAAGAAGCATTTTTAAATTGCTAAAGATATAAGCCCGAAAAAAAGCCGCAAAGCCATTAATAGTCTAGTATATTAATCTCCGATTTGTGGTGGCCAGCATTTGGGATAAAATTATATTTTTCATATACCACCGATGTGACCGTCTCCAAATTAAAGATACTCACATGTTCATGTTAACACATTGGGCTAGCTTTTCCAAACTGGCTTTGCACGATAATTTATAGTAACTTGGCATGCAAGAGGGGTACTTTGAAGCATCGAAAGTTCAAATTCCATTCATATGTTTTCTTCTTTAACCTTCAGTCTCATCTTTTCGACCTTCAGCGACATACCCGCAGACAAATAATGAACTATTAGTAACTTGCTAATATCGCTTAGGTCATCTGGCTTTTGTGTTGTTTTAATGTGAACTTAATTGAAACGTAGAGAAATGAGCTATTCCCGACGTTTGGCTTCAATCTTAATAATGTATAAGCAAAAACAATCTCACGTTAATATGGCGATCCTTCGAAGATGATGCGGTCGCCATTTTGCTCAAGAACGAGAAAACGCTCTGGGCCAGCCTAAACCCGCCGACCTTCCCCTGCAACTATTTGTACAGTGGACGTTATGATTAATATTTCTTACATTTGTATGTACTAATAACATCGGAATAATAATAACAGCACAAAATCCACACGAATGAAATGGGTTCGTAGAAAATGACAGTTCTACAAGGCTGTCCTGGAATCAATCATGTTTTTTTTTCTACCTAGCATTATCTTACGAGTATTTTAACTTGTTACCACAGATGTTCTTGCGGTGCAAAAGTGGACGTAAGTTTCCAACATATTATGGCCGAGGTCTATAATGCTAATCAAACTGATACAGGATAATAACTTATTTGAAGACGCCATTTAATATCAGATGAAAATCGCGGAAAAATTTCACGCTGAAATTCTAAAAAGAAATGGAAACTAGCCTAACATTAGGACATATTGCTACGAGGCATATAGTATGAGGTGGTCTAAAAGAGGGTAGAAAAAAATGAGATTGCATTAGATTAGCGGCTTAACGTGGAGGCGCTACTGATGCATTGGCGTCATTGTGATCTGGTGAACGTCACCCAGAAGCCAAAACATAAAGTAACTTATGGATATTTATCAAATAAGGAGGCAAATATTCACAGTATGACTGCCCACCCATAAGATATTATAAATTTTGAAACATATTATTAATGTATAAATTCTCTTCAATGTTGAGTCTGTAAGTCCTACAGCTGGACTTCACTAGGATGAAGAATGTCTTCTTCATTATGTGCATATATATGGATAGGCGATTATAGGTGGGCTTTTCCAGCTTATTTCGAGAAGAGGGCAAAAAAAACGAAAAATTGCGAGAATTTATTGGCAGTAAGTTCCCAACAGCTACACCCACTGGTGCCGTCCAATTCAGACATTAGCCTGTCATCATTACCGATATTTTGCCGCCAACTTTGTCTTTTTTATAGAAAAGGAATCTAAGACTCAATCAACATATTTTTCAATTAACGTAAAAAGCCTTTTTAAATGTAATATCTTTGCTTTTTTTTTTAACTTTCTAGTCTATCGCTTAATCTAACCTTAAAGCTAAACAGGAATGGATATTTAGATATTTGCCGGTTTTATGTGTCTGTAGTTTTTTTTAAGGTAAAAAATTAGCTCTATATTACCCAACAGTAATGCTATGTTTCAGAAAATATACTGAACATTTTGTTGTTGAATGTTGTTCTAAATTTATTATTATATTCGTCACAGAAATGCAATATCGTTAATGTAACCCAATTACTTTTATTTTGGCAACACTAGGCACTAAAGCTACCGGGTCGATTGGTGAAAAAAACGGGCATCAAAAGGGTCAACAACCACTACAAAGGTAACATAACAAGCAACGTTGGCGTCTAGCTTTATACATAAATTCATATTTTTTGACGGCTTGTCGTTGTTATCATTGTTGATGCGCTTACACTAAAGGGTTTATTATTTGTATTAAGCTACCTTGATTTTTCGAACGGCTAATGTGCATAGAAGCATTATCATCTTACTGAACTTGTTTCTATCACCATGGTAATGGTAAAAATCTGTACTGCCTACATTTTTTGTACTGAAACCGATCAGACCCGTGTAATTCCTTATAGACACCGCTCCGCAACCACATCGGGGTCAAAGGGTGGTACATGGTCCTTCGGCGCCGGCATCGGACGTGGAAAACAAGAACGTCTTTATGTACGTCGAAAAAACGTATCTCCGCAACCTCTGCTAGAAATTACCAGGCTGTGTCTAAAAGTCGAAAAGCTAAGTTTACTATCTTCTCTGTTATTAGCTTTATCGCAAGCGAATAGTGTACAGCATGTATCACTTCATAGGCGTATATATCCTTTCAGGATTTCTTCGACATTGGTAAAAAGGAGAAAATTCTATCAGTTTTTTAGATTTGTGGCCGTTTTTCAAAATGTTAAATTATGAAACCTTAGAACCTGCAATAATATAAACCATGTCATCGAAAATGCTCTTCTATTCACCCTTCATTCCTAATGAACCAGAGGTGGGTCTTACATAATTTACCATTTTTGTACAAGCTGAGCCTGTTGCAAGACCTGGTAAGAGAAAAGTACTAAGCTATTTTAAGACCTAAACGGGGCTACCCTTTGATTCCCGTGGCCTAGTTTATCATTCCGGCCGGCTACTTTAGATGCAGGTGCAGAGCACGCAAAACGAAATTGCGAAGGTACTTCGTGGTCCATATCTGAGCCCTATAGGCTGACTAGAAAAAGACAGCCGAATCATGTGTTTGGCGCAATCAAATTTTCCTTTAGTTCTTAAATATAATTTTTTCTTGATAAATTTAGTATGGGGTGCGCGAATGAGGTGTCTTTTCATATTTTATTTTAAATATCAAAGCTTATTCTAAATAAATCTGTTACTGGAGCCCAACAAACGTATGCATTTTTTATATTAAATCGAAGTTATCGAACAGTTAGCGAGATTGTTCTGCCTGTATAGCACCGCGTTGTAACCTGGTGCTAACAAAGGGAAAATATTTCATAACGCTAGATAAATATTTGAGTTAAAAATAAGTTATTGTCAAAAATACAATGTTTACCCTGCATAGTTATATGCAAGGATTGAATTGTTGCGATGCCTTGGGTTATCTAAGCGCTACTGGGCTTGTAAACAGGAAGACAGAAAATCCACAAACTCTAATAAGGATTCACATATTTGTTAGGTGTTGATCGATGCCTGCACTTACAACTCTAAATAAGCCATAAATCTTTGCCATAGGAAGATAACTTAAATTAGATTTTAAACGTTTAAGCGGTAAAAATTCTATTCACAGATTAGAAAGCAGTGAAATTCATGGAACACAAATATCCCTTACTTCACTTATGAATTTTAATTTTAATACTACCGTCTTAATCAGCTGTTCAAAGGGTCGTTGATAGAAAAGTGTCACGTCTTACTAGACTTTTTCAAAACTTCTATAGTCAACAAACAATAGGGACATAATCATGGAGGTTCAAGTAGTTTTTTTATTCAAATACAGTTCATGAAGGAGTTATGCAGTTTTAATTAAATTATCAAGGTTAGTCACCCTGTCTTAATAACTATGCTGCGCCGGTAGACGGTAGACGTCAATGCACGCTTTTCAAGCGAGGAACAGTTCTAGCACTAGATATCCAGCTAAGTGGCCTTTCTCGGTAATATGTAAAAACGGATCAGTCACTGAAATGGCTAATGTTTGTTGATAATGGGTGAATTTGCCGGGTATAAACAAAGTTGAAAAGTCCGCCTCAAGCGTCGGTTGTCCTTGGAATTTGCAAGCTAGCTAGAGTGACCTTGATCAGAGCGATTTTGCTAGAATCGTATTTTAGGAAAGCTTGTATTCGCCTCGCCAGGGTAAAGGCAGCGCTCGTCTGAATCTTCTAGTAGAACTAAGCTACATGAAAGCTTTTAAACCTACTTGACTCGGTGGCTTTTATGAACTTTAAGCACGGTATCATTAATTGAAGACGGCCAAGGTATTTTAATCGGTCGAGAGTTGTAGTCGAAGCTTTAGATACTCCTTCAGTGTTGTTCGGACCGTACTGAAGTGATTAGGGAGGCGTCTGTGAAATAGAACGCTGAATAGCTTTAACCAATAAAGTTCTGTAAGATATGCAACCATACGATAAAGCATGAGTAAGACGTATTCAGATTTCCTGTATATAGGTATACCGAACGTTCGTAGGTGGAAGATGAGCCTACCTCGCAGGAGTGAATCCGTTATACTAAAGGACAGGTTACATACGCACGGCGCCTCTTGTTACTAGGTCAAATTCAATTCAGCGTATCCGTACGCTGACTGACCTCAACTAAAGCATCGAAGACAACTACTGTTTTCCCTCGCATGATGAGAATCATCCGCTGTCATTTTGTACAATTATCGAATTATACGTGCACTTCAACGCTGACACCATCTCCATCACCGATGTTAATGTAAATCACATTAGATACTTATCGACAGCTCGAGCGACTATGACGCTTAATTTTGCCCCATCACCAGTCACTACGGATTCGTCACGCTGCAGCATTCATTCATTGACCGGCACCGACGCACTAGTGATTATCAGCGGTCATCATGTGCTTCCACGGGCTTCATTTCATACTTCCGGCATTTGTTCGTTGCAGTCCGTTTCCATACAGCCAACCGAACTTCAACATTATTCAACACCACAACGGGCCAGTTCCTCTGCTGCTAAATTAATAACTTCACTTCTTTACACCCAAAGACTCAACTTCTCGTCCGTCAATTCAATTACAACCTCGAAACGGTTTATGTACGACATAAGGGCAGCATACAATATTGCTGGTTCTACAACAGCAACCGGCGTATGCTGACGATCAACGTAACCTCTCTATGACGCTTTCTACCGTCACCAGTCGAAAACTAGAGCCTACAGATGGTAATTTCCATAGGCTGACTAACGGTAGGCCTGCGCGACGTACTGCCATAGCCCGCGCAGTAAACAAGGGCTTACCGAGCCATTGGTTACCGCGCCCACGCGCTTGGCGCGCAGCTGCTGCTGCAGCCGTTGTTGTCGTTTGCGTTATTGTTGTTGTTGTTACCACCGCTGCCTTGTTGGCGTCTGCACATCTGCAGGCCGTTTTCGATGGACACTTCGGACATGGTCTCGTCGATCGGATGAGTTCGTGATCGAAGCGCGGCGGCGGCGGCGGCGGCGCCACGACCGCCGCCGCCGCCGTCACTCGACATTTCCCTCGACGACAGTGAAACAGATGTACAACAGTTGATAACAACAACAAAGTCAAGTCAGATCGAAACAAAGGAAAATAGAAATGAACTTCAGTAACAACCGACCACAGTACTTTTGCTACCGCTACTAGCACACTATTAAGACATATTCCCAACGGCTGCTTGAGATAGATCGGTCAAGAGACAAGTAAGTCTTCCGACGTAAAGTCCTGCAGCACATGATACTGTACAGGGTGTTCGAAAGAACGATGTGTTATGGTAGAGTAGTCTTGTTGACGCTTGTTATGTTGACGCTTTTATAGTTTGTCGTAAAATGTTCCCTCTAAATATATATTCAGATAGTACTTAGTAGATAAAAATAACACATTATGAAAAAATTATTGCCGTAGGGGATTTCAATACAAACATCACTCGCTCTATAGGTCTGATCCGAGTTCCTACCATTTTATGAACGTTTGCTCCTAATTACGTTTCATATAAGCGATACTCTATAAACATATGTTGTCAAAAAACAAGAACGCAGAAACCTATTGTCGAAAACGCTATGTCAAATGAAGCTAGTTTCCTGTAAGTAGTCGTTCGACCTTCGGAACACCCTGTAACTTCGGAACATAGAACCAATTCAGTATTGACGCTGCTATTGTTGCATAGCACACAACGAGTCATAGAGACGAATTGTATGTGCAGAGCTGGTACGAAGTCTGCTCCGTTCGCTAAACGGAAGTTAACGATGGTAAGAGCGGCAGCGGCCGCAGCCGGCTGACCACGAACCGGTTACATTAATGGCTGGCTCAACGGATAGAGCACCAATCCCTATTAACTGCTATGAACTAATTTATTGGGCACGGTAATATCGAAAAGGAGAAATATGAGGGAAAAGGGAAGAAACTATTTTAATACCGGTTTACCTCTTTGCGTTAGGACTGATATACGGTCCGATGCAGCCTTGCCATCTGGCAGATGAAAGGTCACAATCTACAAATACGAATAAAAGCCTGAAGAAAATCATTTAAGATTCAGCGTTTTCGATCTATTACACTTTACATTGGACAATTTTGGACTTCATTTAAAGATCTATCACCAGGTGAAATAGAATTTGACGCTTCTTTATTTTTAAAAAGGAATTCATTTCAACTTAAATTGTATATTTTCCGAATTTTGCGATCGAGCACGTTCCAAAATGAAGAATATAACGTCAAAGTGTGTTCGGGGGGCATCTCCGAACGGTTCCTTACACATGGTACAACGTTCTCGGAGCACTGATCGATCAGATTTCAATCAACCTGCGACTATACTAACGATATCTATGAGTTCGTTTGCGTTTATCGAACGAACTGGTAGGCATTAGCGCTATGAGTAATATGGCATAATACGAAAGCCGCATGCTTGCCTATATTATAAATGCCTCGAATATCTTCAACGCAAGCCACATACGAAGAAAACGGGCGGCTCACTTGTGCTTATATCGTTGTAAGCACGTTCATACATACCTAACCCGCGCCGATGCGTTATATAGTGTTAAGGAAGAATAGACGTTATCTATTGAAGTGTCGACACTGTAACGGCACACGACTGCATTGGGTAAGTCTTCAATGCAAGCTTGTCCGCTACACGTTTCGCTTATTATGATTCTATTTAGACACCAGAAGATCATGGATAAATACGAACGAAGCAATCAAAGGCTTACTGCAGGAGCTGATTTACTCGTAATTAGAAAAGGTTACGCGCTTAATGATGAGACGATAAAGACGAATTGCATCTCTAGCTAGTTTTTCCTAAGAGAAAAGGTATCGCATATTTCAAATGTTTTGAATAAAAAAAAAAAAAACAGTAATCCCATATGATCTCCAAACGAATAATTCTAACCGCTAAAATCATGCTATTTTATGCTGATATTTATAGACAGCTCCACCCAGTTACCGCAGTTAAGCGTATGTCAAATTGAATAGCTTGGAAACGTATTGACTCACTAGATGCACGGACACGAAGCGTCGTGCATCTTTGAAACCGGCCGTAGGCACACTTCGCTTCGCCCTGGGAGCAATCCGTCTGAAACAGTGATTGACGATACGACTGGGCTAAGTTTCGAAATGTTCACTGGGAATTGACTGGTCTGCCGAATTAGTCAGGGTCATGACATTGATTCCGACGGGTCCCTGGAACTGTTGTTCCATAAGCGAGGTAACGGATGCGACGGCGCGCTACCATTGGCCTGTACGTACTCTATTTGAAAGAGTTCGGTTGTTTACTAATCTGATTGTTTGTATTGCGAGATTTCTACCTCTGAAATGCACAAATACATCTCTGATGAATGCTCACTTGTCTTGAGTGTCACGCTTATTAATGTTATATAAGCGCGCGATAATTACATTGTGTTGACGAGTTTACCCCCTCCAAGAAAAAGAACTAAAGTCGTTAGTTTGCTCATGACACTCTGCTGGGCGTTTTTTTCTAGAAAATCCATTGTCCGGTACAAACGGTAGTATCAAGGTTAATTTTTGATGGTAGACTAAAAAGGTACTAACTTTGAAATGAGACCGCCATTGTTATGATGATCACTGAATAAACAATAATAAATGTATTGTTATGGATAAACAACAAATAAAAATATTCAAACTGTATGAATTGGATACTAAATACTCTCTCACAATTCTATTCTGTAAATGAATAAAAACAATAAATCACTTTTTGCTCCAATTTGTTTATTAGTAAGCGTCAGTCAGGTCATTGCAGACTTTCGCCATGACGTCTATTACGTGCTTCTAACAACTGTTAAAGATCGACTGTAGAATCAATTTATAAAGGATGGCAAAAAATTGTCTAGTAGCTAAGAAAACAATATTCTCGTGACTGATCCAAAGATCTCAGGATAAATCATAAAATAAGCTTATTTCTGCAGATACCTTTTCGTAGATACTTTTTTTTTTATTAACCTGTGTATTTTACGCGTAAAATTACGTTTTTCATATAGTGTTGTTGATTTTTACACAAATTTGCGAGTCAGCTATAATCTTAAATAAGAAAGGTGGGAAAACATAGAGCCTGAATTTAAAATTCCCATTCGAAAGCCGCGCACAATTCCAAAGTATTTAATCTGCTATGCAATGCGTTTGAATGATGGTTAAGTTATTCATACGTTGTTAAGTTCATTTTCAACTGTAACTATTCATAGTGACGAAACTTTTTTTCGATTAAAGCCTTTGTGGTGCATGTTGGCTTTTCGTCCAAGAAGGTTATGTAGAGGGCGTAAAAGCCAAATTTTAGAGCAAATTGGGTTGATCTATATAGAGGATTGCTGATATACGCGAGCAGCACCGGAAGCTTGAGTCAGCACAGTTTATTTCGTTGATGTGATCGAGAATCTCCTGCTCTCCGTTAGGTGTTAACCTAGGAACATATCGGCCTACGTCTTAGCTTTGGTACAGCTAGCTCGCTCATCCTATCTCAAGATAAGAGCCAATCATTTACCGACATCTGCTTATAATAAAAGCTGATATATACATGTCTTTATTATATATTATGAATCCGTACAAAGATAATGATGGCAAGTCGACGCCGGCTCACTCAAACATTTTCCAATTTCTCTTGTTGGTTTCCATAAAAAGGGTTGTTGCTTGTTCGTAGCGGGACAAGTTCTCATCTATTAAGTGAATCGTAGATACAGCCGGCGAGTAACTGGCAGCTCGAAACTGCTTCCTACCTGTTCAGATATTAGTGGTAGTTGTCAGCCCAAAGTCAATTCCATGCTGCCCTGATAGCTATGTTTATCCGAACTTCAAATAATAATCAATACGTTAACATGGAAATAAATCAGTCTCGACATTTTCAGAGAACACGAGGATTGTTTGTTGAGCCAAGCTTTTATCGATCATCTAATAGTTCCAGCTCTCGCTAAGTCATCTCTCATTGGTGCTACTAAATGCGAGAGATTTACATTTTACAAAGACATTATACAAACAGAAACCTTTGTACCTACGATGCCAGGTAGGATGAAGTACGTTTGACGCTTGTCATGTATTTAGCCGTTCATAGAGGTTTGTCCCTGTAAATTTCTTGTTCATCGCGGGACATCGGTTATGAACAATTGTATATCATCCTGGTTGGTTCTAGGGACTCGTTGCTGTCATAGAAAAAGACATACATTAATTTTCTAAATTATTCGTAGTACTAATACCTGTCTTTGGCTGTTGGCTTTACATAGACGCAGCGTTCCGATGAACTCGATCGAGTTGATAGAACAGCTGTATCGCTGTTGACACCCTACTGTACTGCCTAGCAGTGCGTTCAGTATCTTACGTAAACTTGACAGAATACAGGCTATCATGCCCGCTCGCCTATTCTATCAAAACTCACACTTTAATGTTACTATTGTTTAGACTATTCGATGTAATCGCTGATTGCCGATACGTGCAATATGCATAGATATAAGAAAAAGACACGTATGTTTATGTCGTATGTGTATATTGTGTTACATGTTAATATTATATATGCATATTAACCGTATTCGCTCATCAGTAGCTTTTCTGATTTCGTTTGATAGAACGTTTGCATATAGATATACATAGATCCGGCAAGATGCCTCTAGCAACCGCTAACGCCGCACTGTAAAAAAAAAACTAAACTTCCAAAATAGGAGCTCGTCAATAGACTATCGGTACTTTAGTCCACTTAGAGTAGAAGTATTGCGAAGTATTGAAACACTAATTTACGAACAAACTTGTGCGAAAAGTCAGTTGCAGTTTTTGTCGGGTGTTTTTCTTCTATTGGTACATACAGATGCTGTTGCTGCGCGAAAAAAAAACAGCGATTTTTCAGCGACTTGGCTTCTTTCAGAGTTTCACGTTCCTTTCTTAAAGTTAAAACTACGTTAAATCCCCCTCTAAATCTGTTAGTCCAAGGTTTAGTTCAAAGTCTATGTTTGTTAATGTGTTTGCGGAGAATGAGGCTCTGAGCGCTCTTTTTCTGTTCCAGAAAACCTAGGCATTATATTTGAAACGCCAGTGATTTAGATCAGTTTTTTTCTCTGCAGAGTGCATTGCCCCGTCTAGATTTAGTAGCTTCGAAAGCTCTCAGTTGGAGTTATTACCGCTGTTGTTAATCTTTTTGACCCGATGAAAAAAGATTATTGCGGTATATTGTGCATCGATATAAAACTAACATCTTGTAACGGCTGATTTAACGAGTTTGAAATAAATCGCTGGTGACGTTCCTTGGAACTTTGTCAAGAACTGCCGCGTTACTACCCTCTCGTGCTTTTTCCATTCATGCTAGCAGATTCGTAGATGCCCATATCAAAAATGTATAGCATAAAGAACCTATTAGAACGAACTCGATATTTTGTGTAGATCAATAAAACCTCTCAAACTAACTGTCCGCCTAAATCGCACAATTTTAAATCTTCTGTACTTCGAGGTCTCCATCTTGCTCAATTGACCTCTACATAAGATAGCACACAAAGGTAAACAGCTATACGCATAACTTGGGCTAGAAGTTTTGCAAACATATGGCCTTATTAAGCCTCTGTTCTGCCAGAAGAAATAGTGTTTGATATTACAAGATGTTAGATCTTGTTGAGTAAGAAAAGCTGTTAAAACTTTAAACTGTTGGATCAGTCTTCGGACGGTTTTCTCGAAAGGCAGTCGAGGGCTCTCAGGTTTCTCAGGCTAGAGGTGCAATCCGTAGCTCGCCTTTTACCAGAGTCTAGGGATTCGTCGTGTATACTACAAAATGGTTTCAGATCGCACAGTAGATTCCAGTTTAATGGAGCATCCTCTAATATCAGTGGCAACTTAGTCTATTCTGAACAGCTGTCATGCTGAATCAGCGAATCACCATTTCGTATATATCCCTATAAGCCTCAATTGGAAATCATGTCTGGAAGCATTTTCTCTTTCAGCTTTTCAGGCTTTTCCACGATATCTAGTAAGCATGGCATCAGCGTTATTCATCCATATGTGGCATGCGTGTTATAAATGTTTAATTATTCAAGTGTTTGTTGACGCTTTTTGTAAATCATTCTTATTATGTAGTAGTAATATGGTTGTTCTGTAGTGTGTTGTAGTAGTTGATCTATGATTAGGAAAGCTTCCCTTTTTTGATCCAAACGATGCGTTAATGGCCTAGACCAGTAATATGGATATAGACATTATTGAAACAAGCCTTAACTGATGGTTTTTTCGAAATGCTATTTCCGGAACCGGTTTTAGTGAATAAATGTCCGTTGCCAGCAACAATACAAGTTGCTCCAGTTTAGCACTCGTGAGATTTTGCTGACTCACGGCTCCTTTACATAGCCACGTACCTATATGGATGAGTACGAGGATAAGGCAAAAAAAAACTTATCGATTAACTAATTTAAATTACCAACATAATGTATTTAATCTACCAATTTATGAAACTTGGCCTTCATATAGCTCGTTACAACGTACGAAACGGTCTTCTAATTTTGGATTCATGCAATTTTTTGCAATTTTGCACCTAAGTATCAACGTTTTGATAGAGTTTTGATAGAAATGAAAGCGACCTGTAGAAGCTCGTTGTCTTAATAACGCCTTACGTGTAGAAACGACCATGCACAAAGGACCTGATCAAACACGTGCACGGAGTTTGCGGGCGTATAAATGGTCCGGCAAAAAATTTATCACTAACCTATCAATACGCAACATTCAATGATTATTCGACACTGGTGCGCCAGTGACGTTAAACGTATAGATCTACCTAGACAAATTACTGATACTAAATATTTTAGTGCTTTCTAAGACAAACAGCGTCACATAAGTGAAATGGGGCGCGATTCAAACTCATCGCATGTCCTGCAATTCGCCAGTGGCCAGCTGCATCCTCACTGGATCACGGTAAGACTCACATCGGCTTACATTCGTGTATAAGGGGGCTTTCTGGCCAAAGTGGCGCTCATTGTGTAGTTTTCATCCATGATGAATGGTGAAAATGTCTATATAGAGCTTGGTGATTACGAGCCTATAAATGCCTATATACGCGAGTCGATACAAGATACAACTCCGGTCAGATATGGCCGTTTTGGACAGTTCGAAGCGGGAGGAATCCTAGGTGTACGATAAGCCCAGTCTCATCCTATCCGGGTAAAGTATGAGGCTATAAGGCGAAGATGAATTCTTTCCTACCCTCAACGGCTACCCTTGCCATTTGATGCTACCTGCCGATGGCGCCGCAGCCTTAACCGATCATGTTTGTATATTCTACGCTCATAATTGCTGGCTGAACAAGTGCGTATTTACCTGGAACAGTGCGCAATATCGTTCTGTGAATAGTGTACACTAACGAAGTGTACCCGCGTAGAACGACTTGTGATTGGTGTAAGCTTGTGGCGCAGGCGCAAAAGAAGTCGTATTTGGAACTGGCATTACTTCAAACAGGTGGCTCATTTCAGCACGAAACAGGGTTTAGCTCCGCCAGGTTTCGAAGCTAGACCACATCACTGTGTGTCCATAATCTATTGTCCTTACTTCGTCACGGGCTAGTGTCCTTTTCATAAATGTCCAAAGCAAATGTAGTGATAATACTTTTCAATAAAACAGACAGTAATACATATAAGTCGACAGAGGATATAGATCTGGTTTCTCCTGATCGAAAACTATAACGCAACTGCAATGCGCATGGTACTAATGACAGGTACAGGGGGCCCTGCATTTGCCTTTATATCTGAGTGATACCTTCTAAAGTGTCTACTGAAAAGCATTATCCATAAATACGCTTTACCCAAAGCTCAATAGAATTGATGAAGATTATGATTACAATTTCTGCGTTTTTACACGCAATTTTGGCAAACATTGAAATCGCTGTGTGGTTATTAAAAAAAAAAAAAAAAAAAAAAAAAAAAAAAAAACTATAGAATAAAATCAACAAGGACTTCAACTTACGTATTTTGTTATAGTGTGTTCACTCTCGTGTACGACGAAAAGCTGTCAACCTTGCAAGGGGTCATTGACAGAGCCGGCGTTAACATCTAATATGAATCCTGTTTGAGCAGATCTTCCAGGCGCTGCTCTGACTCCCATCCCCCAATCATAGCGCGGGTGTTCGGCTTAACATTTTACCCTTATCAGAACTCTCCCTTACTATTACTTTGTATAGCCTACGCAACCTAGAGTGTTCGCTAGAAAACGTCTACTGCTGTTTTATTGTCCTTTCGCTGTTATCAGCAGGGTCAGCTGTTATTTTAACGAATTAAACCTCATGCCTCACCGGTTACGCGCTTAGGAAACACTCATCCTGGAGTTGGTCTTTTGGCTGGCGCTCAAGGCCTTTTGCGCGATACAGCCACGAAGTCAGCTTGGGTGGTACGAATAACACTGTTCTTTTTTTTTTTTGCCTGAACTCTTTGATTATGCTAGTCGACCATAGTAACCCGTGTCCTGACAACACTACTACTGCAAGCGGTAGCGGGTAGATGCCCACTGTACTGTTCTGGCTGATAATCGCGTTGGGCTTCGTGTGCGAAATATTCGTTGTCCTTTTGTTTCCACTGTGTACTGAATTGCCTTGTCACACGATCAAACTTGATTAATTGGGGGTGAAAATATTGTCCTGGGTTAGTTACACTGCCTAGGAGGACCAGGTTAAAGGCTCATCAGGGGACTGCATTCGAACTTAATTGGTCAGAAAACTTGCCGATAATGAATTGCACCATAATCCAATGGTAAATGATTCCTATATTTCTCCAACGATGTATTTAGCGAACACAAATAATTTTCTATGAAGATCTTAGAGAACAATGAAGACGAATTTACTTCATTGGACACTTAGACGCCCTAGGATTATATCTATCGCGTGGTTCTATTTACATTACTTGACTTTGGCCAAAATATGTATTTTGCTACTTCTTTAATATTTTTCGGTCGATTCAACCAATCATTACCGATTAATTTGACCATCTTCGGAATATATATACATAAGGTTTAATGTTAAACGTAGTCATTCAAAAATAAAGCTTTATAATAAATAAGTTTCAACCCGTTGTTGTTCTTGCTAGTAATTGGATTTTCGATTATTATAGTCATTTTTTACCGCTGGTTCGACGCCTTTTTCTATTTTCATAGTTTGATTAAAAAGCTATGATTCGTAGGACCCAGGCACATGATCGATCATCTCATTATTGTCATTATATCACTCTTCAAATTGTCACCTAATTTAGATACTCATCACACCTTTATGTCTGTTACTATTACCTATCCATAGCATATTACCACTCCAGTCAATAAATACATCGCAATTATATTCAAAATGTCTATCTTCGGCAAGCCGGCGTTTAATATTCATGTATGTTAGCATACTGTTCGAAACAGCTTCCTGTCTTCAAACGCTATCGTACATTTAAGCGGTGTGAAGGTAATCACATGAAGTTGGACCACTATGGTCACCGCGAGTCACCAGTCAACGAATAAGTCCAACCCTTTTCAATTAGGACGAAATGAAATATATCCATTAAGATGACAAAATTTCTCTGTGCTATGCTCCATTCAAGCTATGCTGTATAACCAGCATCGCCGACCAAGTGCGCTTTTTCTCAAAAGCGCATTGTTTTCCGAAGACAGACGCCGCTGAAGCATCAAACGAAGGAGGATTCACTTGAGACAACTCAGATATAGAACTTCATTTCAACCCCAACAAGAAAATGATACAAACTTAAAGTTAGATCCGTTAGAGGAAAAGTGATTCTTTTGTGGTGCGTTTTGTCGACGAATTTTAAGCTACAGCGGAGAAAATATCGCTTGACATTAGACAAGTTTAAGTGGTTTCATCATATGGGATTAAGTGATCCATCCTCAAAAGTTGTCACTTTTAGCAATATGCTATACGGAACGCTGAGAAAACGTGGACTGTTTAAAATGCTATGCACCATAGATTACAGGTTATCGCTTATGCGGGCACGAACTTCAAGGATCCTAATGAATTTTGTCGAGACACGTTGCAGAGAGAATGTCTCCTAGAAAATTACAAACCACCAACAGTACGCGTTATGAAATTTATTATCATTTGGCACTCTTGCTAGTTAGGACTCTACCGCGAGTTTTTGTCATAATGTAAGACGCTAAGGACTCTCAGTATTGAATGCTTTTAATTTTAAGGAATGATCTCTGAATTATTTCTTTTAGCGGAACGGCTTGAACTCTTAGACAGTAAGTACGAATCGAAATTTACGAGCTATAGCAGTTTCACTGTTCGTGCGTGAAAAACGGCCTTTTCATTTATATATATATGATATTGATCAACCTACCATACAGCTCTTCTAGCTGCACCAGCGAATCTGCGACTGTTATGGGAACATAATGAAACTGTATCGCAGTAGCGACGTTCAACAGAGGCCTCTAACAAACCTAAACCTGGCTTCCTCCGAAAATAAAATTGATGTTAAAGGGCAAGCTGTTCGTCCCGTGGCAGGCTTATTTAAGAAAGAAAAGGTTCATTCGGATCTCTTCCGGACTGCCTGGGTCCATCAGCTCTACCGATCGGCTCACTGGTCGGCTGTCGGTAACGTTTCCAAAGGCCCTTTCATAGACAGGCCTCAGACAGATTTTGCTCGAGGTGCGCACGCGTTAGCGTTGGGCTAAATCTTTGCTCTAGCTAGCGATACGAGCGGCACATACTGTTAGTTTCTGTCTACCCTATGCAGGTTTCGAGGAAAAGGCCTCGTAAGTAGTTAGACAATTTGTAGGGCCTATTAAGGTGCCTTCCATGAAGCCCTTTCCCCGAGCGCGAGCCAAGCCTATAAGAGCGCTGGCCTGTCCCCTGGGGAGCATCCCCATCCTAACATTCTGCGTGTGTCTGCTTATGTGAGTGTCGGTGCGGTGAACCGGCTACTGCGAAATAGGAAACTATAGACAAACTGCGATCTCCACTAAAATCAAACGGAATCAAACTAGCCGGAAGAAATAGGCGTTTACAATGGCTGATGACTATGAAACGCACGTCGACGTACCGCTTGAGCCCGCCGTGAGTTCAATACAATTTCAAGATAGTTTTCTTTTTAAAACGGAAATGGAGGCCAACGATCGCCATATTTAACAGCATGTAAACTTACTTCGAGAAAATCGAGTTCCCACATCTTTTAAAGCGTTTATGTAGTCAATTGTAGTCAATTAAGCATTCCTGTTAACTATTATGCAGTACACTATCTATAATCGATTTTTTCAAGAAAAACGTTTACGCTTTCGTTAGTTTCGGATTTACTCACTAATCATATACATTTAATATACTAGCTCTAAGAATTCCGGTACTGATAGTGAATGATAGTACTAAAAGAAGGAAAATATTTCTAAAGAAGCCTCTAATCAATCGAAGTGATCGATCCTTTGCCATCACCTAAGTCATCAACAAGACTCGTAGGTAAAAATAATCATGTTTGGCACTAGTTCTTGTACAAAAACTGCTAATATATAGGGAATGCTGTTTGTGTGTGTCTTATTTTAGAGTACAAGTGAATCGTTCAAGAAACAGAATATGTTATTAGTGATAGCTTTGTATAATTTCAGAAACGACAATTTTTATTATTCTTTTAAACTACCCGAAAAGAAGGTAGGCATTAAGCAAGCCCAAATCAGAAACCTAACGCAGATAATACTGCCAGAACAAAAGCCCCTGCGTCCATAGGAGAAAGAGGATAGAAGTTAAAGCGAACATTTTGAAGCCTTTGAGAGTTTGCTTTATAAAAGCAAACGTCAATAGTTAATCTTGTCTAGGGCAGGATAAGTAGCCTAAATATAGTATTTCCAAGTTGTTGCTGGCAGTTTCCAAATTTGGAAAATTTGGAAAAAAATACCTTAGTCCTAATCTCTTCTCTAAAAATTACATCTACACGACAGCTTTTTAAAAGTCTTAACTTTTGAAGATCTCGGTCGTGGAAGAAGCATATAGCATGTTTTACAAGATAAGATTCTCTAGAAGTTTATCTTGCTAGCTTTTCGTTGCCCATTTTTCTGGAAGATTTTCTATCACATGTGCTTAGCGTACCTAGGTTACGTAATGCGGCGAATATTATTGACGCTTAGCACGTATACCAGTCGCGACCACGGACATTGTTCACAATGTGATTAGCCATATTCAAGTTCGTTAATTATTTTAGATTCGCCGCCTGTTACTTGAGAGACGTGCAAGCCGCTCTGAGGATCTTCCCGAAGAACTTGATGGATTTCGTTTCGATCGACGCCGCTCGGTGGACTTCAAGGAGTTTAAAGACTACAAGTACGGATCTTCTATCAACGAATGCTGCTTCTAGTTGACGACCGCTTTCAGCTGTTTAAGCTTTGAATGATCGTCATTCATCTCTACCTGAGTTAGAAAGCTAACTTATTAAGATCGCCTAGCATTTTCTTTCTTCGCTTAAATGTCCTAAAACAATTGCCATCTTATTAACTATACACTGCCTTTAAAAGCTTGAAAGTCTCTTACTTTTAAAAAAGTTAATACCTGCCCACGGCACACAGGTTTCAACGATTGCTCCGCCATTCGTAGAGTAAGCGCTATTGTAAAAAAGCAAAAATTAAATTTCGGTGCCGAAAAATAAGAGACACATAAAACAAGTAGATAATAGTTCATCCGTTCGAGTTCCTTGTCGTATTCAATTTGCGTAACTTGCAGGAACCTTGCCGAAGAGGAACGCCAACGCCGTTCTAACGTCTCCGCGGTTGCGCAACCTGTCGACTCCAAAAAAGCGTGACGCGAAGCGTTCAGGCGGGCTAAGGGGGTCAATCACAAAATCGAGGTGCCTTATCTTTGGTGCAGAATTGTGCTTGACGGCCATACCGTCGTGGCATCGACACCTATTGCGCACTGAAGACAGGCAAAAAAAAACCATCAGCCCGTTATATTTCTGCTCCGATTACTTGCAAGCATCATATGGATCACCAGTGCAACACTATATATATCACCGCAGTAAATAAAGACAAGTTACAAAGTATTGTCTCATAGGCAGTAACAACAGCAAACAACATTTATTCCTACAGTGATATTTTTCTTAGCAAAATCACTTGAGTTTCCCATTTGTTAATTCCTGGATGCTAAGTCAGTTTGTGTAGTTGACGCTAGCTGACGACGGCTTTCATATTTCCGTGCACTTACCTGAGGTTTCTGTCCTCGATGACTTTAGTGTAGCGCCACTTTCGGCATTCTTGAATATTACAGAAAAATGAAAGCCGTTAGCCTAGAGTACTTTTATTATACTTTACTTATTTACTAGAGAGTGTGTCCGTGTGTCTGAGAGAAAATGAAAATAACAGAAAATTTCGTTTTGACCTGATAGTTTTTCAGATCGAATATTTTCATGGCATAAGCCATTGGCTTACTCACATTGAGCCTGCCAGTGCCGCCTCTGGGAGCAGAGCCTGTTTCTTCTTTTCTCTGCTTCTACTATTGCGCCTTTCACAAGCTGAAACGGAATGACCCTGCACGTTTTCTATATTGACTTACATGATACGTCCTTTGAAGCCTTTTCTAGTGGCAGCATTTCGTCGCCTGGCGATCAAGCTGTCGTCGATCAAGTAGTCTAAGCGGTATCATTCAAAACCAGTTTATTCGATTCGGAAATTTAATTCGTTATGATATCATCAACCAAGCTTAGATCTTATTTTCAACCAAAATCCTATTTTGGCGATATTACAACAGTTGCTGAGCCGTTTCGACTTGACCGGAAGATTATGCTTTTATTTCGACTAGTTAAGAAATATGCTAGCTTGAGTTAGTGAAGACAAGCTTCATAACTTGCCAGTCTTCTCGGTGTGATCACACCCTGAACTTCTGTTCTTTCTATATGCGACGCATGGAACGCTTACAACAATCACAAATCAAGCAAGGGATCAATTGTAAATACATGCCAGTAGTGTTAGGCGACCAAGTAAAACAGATCTAGTAATAAAAAAAAAATCAGTAGAAATCTTGTGTTTATTGTACTTCTCAAAATAAAAAAAACAATGACGTAACTGAAGAAGGGGAAAGATTTACTTCTGGGTTTGGGGGTTCATAGAATTTACCGATATATTTTTCGCCGTTTAGGCGAAACTCGAACGAATCTTTCCTAACAAGCGCCTTTTATTGTATCGTGCGTTATCTCCGAGGTTATCTATCTTGTCAACTGAAAAGATACAAACGTTGCCGTTTTTGTTATCGCCGATCTTCAGTTTACGAATGATGATTAAAAAAACTGTTTTCAAAATTATTCAAAAACACATAATATATTATTATCATTGTATGGAGGTTTTACTTGTTACGTTCTTTTAAAAACAAAAAGAAAAAAAAAAAGGTAGATTTCGATTTCTACACAACGAACTCAGAGAGCAGGAATTCAGAGAAGTCCTTGGGCCCGTATTCTTACTTAGCACTAATCGAAAGTTATTGTGCTTTAATTCCTAATAATAGTTAGTGTAGAATGTTGCAATGCCTGTGTTCGTTAATGCATCGTGGCTGGTTGCGCGCGCTAACCGCCGATCATTGGACGGTGATCTTGTTTGGGAGAGGGTTGGCGGCGAACACGGCGGGGAAAGTATTGGCGGGCTCTCGTTACTGACAATTTCAATAGCCGCCAGAGTTTATCGGGAATACGAGTTAGGCTTAGTTTGAGCTCTGAAGCTCAGTTGTTCATATCTATTGAACTTTGTTTCCTCTAGTCGACCGAGTTAACCACATTGCTAACTTACCTTTTTACCAATATGCCAATGACATTACATTGGAACCATGAAATTCGCTTCACCTCTCTTCAAGAGCCCCATCGAAGAGTACAAACAGCTGTGGCGCTCAGTTTTCGCTCAATTCGTGTGTGAGTTATAATTATGCTCGAGGAAAATTAAAAGCGTAGCTGCACATTGTATAGCGAAGTATTGAATCTGGTCGATCGTAGACTGGCATGTCGGGAGTGTTATAGTCTGCGTGAAGCAAGGGCAAAGCCACATATAATATCAGTGAGTAAGGTTATAATTTACTATGCATGATAACAAAAAGAGAAGCCATTTTAACTTCAATTTCAAACATATTTCACAAAAATATAAGGAAACGGTTGATTTGACTGAAATAACAAAAAAAAAAAAGGAACAAAATAAGGAACTTATTTAATCATGATAGCTTTATATATCAACTGAACTATCAAAATAATTTGCTTATTAAGTGAATTGCCATGCAGTTGCGTCCTGGACGCTAATAAAATCACTGATAACTAATGAATCGGTAAGCCCCAGTTTTCTGCGATAAAAGTAAACATGTTTGAGCTTTTGTAAGCATTTTCTATGTAGCGCTGTAATGGATTATTTCCAACTGTGTCCTTTGTGACTATCAAACATCTGACGTATTTATAATTAGCACAGAAATAATTAAATCCATTTTATCAGTTTTTAACATAGTAAGCATTTTTTATTCGTAAGTGTACGCAAAAGAAGAAAAACTACTGTGATTTATTAGTTAATGGAAAACGAAGGATTGAACAATAAATATATTCTTTAGAAACGAAGCAGGCGGCACGGTTGCGGCTAAGGTTATAATAGCTAGATTCATTAAGGTGCACCAGGATTAACCGCCTTACAGATCAGGAGGCATGATTTTGCCGGAATTAAATAAATTTTTAAACGCAAAGAGCTCGTAAGAAGCACTTTTACTATTTCCATAGCAATACAGTGCACAATTCGTTATATTTTATGCAACTATTTATTTATGTACAGTCATTTATTTGAAAAATATATTTCGGATACGTTAATCATTAAACTAGTATATTCATATATAATTTTTTAAAATCCTTTGTTATACGATTTCATTGAAATTTTCTCCTATTTTTTTATACCTTACACTCTCTAGGCTTACGACTATCCTAGGAGATTTTCCGAATTGTTTCAAAAAAAACTAAGTGATATTCAGTTTCGTTGAAGACTCTAGATTTGCAACACACGGGGTTTTCGGATCACTCGAAAAAGGAGCGTTGCAATGTCCCAAAGAAATACCGAAGAGAAAAACGCCATGGGCTTCCCCGATCTGAGTATCGTATTTTCGCGATCGCTGACTGATCAGCCTTGGTTTGCTCCGCTGAAGATCATGATAGATGTCTCTAACTTGTGTGAAATCACCATCGAAGATACGTTCCCTGAGCTTATCTGCTGGAAGTCGACCTCGATTGAATTCGTCGAAGATCAAGTTGTGTTAATCTATCGACTCGAAGAGTTTGCTGTCCGTATTCGTAGACTCGAAGACGAAATTGCCAGTTGGCCAGAGAAGTATGGCCGAAAGTTTGTTACTATAGTTATTATGCTGGAAGGCAAAGAAAAAATATCCGCAGAAATGGACCGTCGAATCATTTTAGCTCAGGTATATATTGTTTATTTGGTGAATATATAATTATTTTACCCTTTCGATATAAGAAGAATATATTACTTTATTCCTTTTTGGATCTTATAATCGTTAGTATAAGCGTATAAATAGAAAATTCGTTTTTAGGATGCTACTCGCGTCATCCATAAAGAAGATAGTTTATTTTCTAATTTTATTAAAGAACACCTTAGGAAATTGTCTTGTGGGTAGACATATAAAAAATAGTTCGACATAACTAACGAATTGAATATATGTGTCATTTTAATTTATATGTTACATATCATAGCTAGATAGCCTGTTTAACGTGCATCCAGTGCACAGTGTCCAAGAACTTTACCATCTTTTAACGTGCATGACTAAGGCGACAGCTAAAAAGTTCAACAGTCGCCTGCGGGACGAAGTACTAGGATTCGAGGAGAATCGGCGTACTGCTTCCAACCCAGCCGAAGTATGGCCTGGCATGCTTGAAATGTTCTTCAATCACGCTTCGTTTCAGCTTGCTCGGGCAATTGCAACACGCTTCCCATCGCCCCGTGCCCTACGGCATGAGCTACTACGGAGGTAGGCGTTTTTCTATTATGCTCAGTAAAGAAGCTTACTTTGAAAATGTCCAGCCATTGGCTACTATGCGAATCAGTAGGGCACTTAACAAGTAACTAGGGCTCCGCTTTCTTTAGCGTGGTTGTTGAAAACAACTGCTATCAAGTTTTCGAACCTCTGGGCCTGTATGTGTCCATTACAAAAAGTTATTTGCCCTAAATAGCCTCTTTAAACTTGCATCAGCCATAATAGAGGATGTACAAATGCGGGGAGACAAGACAAATAGAACGATATAGTGTAGTTCTATAATCGTTGCGCTACTTCAATTTAAGAAGAGCATCTATGGAAGTATGTAGACTTCCTGCAAAAAGTTTGAACACCAGATACGATACGATTAAATAGTATTACTGGCAAGAAACATGCACTAATGTTCTCAGCATATTTATTTGAAGGCCAGCTGTTGAAGTTTTCGAGGGTATCACAGCGACTGTCGGAGAGCCGCCGCTTCAGAGGACATTCAGGATTGGACCTGAGACTGCCAACCGCTTGTATAATTTCTTCACTCAGGACGATCCGAATGCTCTAGTTTGATTAGCAGTCGAAAGGAAATAGGTTCAGGCGTCGGGGATCGATGTAGGTGTTCTACATTAGGGAATAAAGATCCACATCCTCTAGACACGATCAGAACAGCTAGCTTAAAAACTTATAATGTGCCGCTTATTATTCGGCAGTACTACACAGGATATTTAAATACACTAAAAGTAACTAATGCGTTATTCTCATCGATTGTTTTTGTAGCTGGCACCTTGTAGCTCAATGAACCTGTACTTAGTAACAATGTACATCGATATAATCAGGAAGCTAATTGTCTTTTGTGGCGAGCTGGAGGAAATAGGGAGTTATGTGATTAACTCATTCCAACAAAAATTAATCTCTATCCATTTTTTGCTTTTTTTGACACTATATTTGCAACATTTAGGGGCTCCTAAATAAATCGATTCTTCATAAGCGATGGATTGATAATAATTACTGATGTGATGTCGTACAAAAAATCAAAGAAGTTCTCCAAGCTGTTGCACCTCGATTGGAAATGGTTAAAATGTTGGAGACTGTCTAGGGGAGGTTTTGTATGTATAATTCCAATCAATTCAAACATATTTGTTGTAGATCGCGTTTCTGCCATGCTAGCTGACGCGTAACCTTGATTGTATATATGTTCTAATAAAAAGTTGTTAGTACCTGTTCAATATTTGTCTATCATAGAAATTTTTTGATTAGATGACCTTCTACATTCAGGTAACGAATATTTTCCAATAGCTTCACGGCAAAGGCAGCTTTATTATCGATGTAATTTAAATTGACCAAGATGGTGGCTCTATCGCAAGTATCGCTGGCATACGAGATAGGTGTGTCAAATGTAAAAATCTAACTGTTGGCACCTCTTTTACTATATGTTTTTTCAATGACAAAAAGCTACGGTAGCAACTCAGAATATTTATTTTTCCTTCGGCTGCAGTCTCGTATTTAAGAGATACAGGGCTATTATCCTTTAAAACAGTTCAAAATAGTTCTTGACGGAGTTTGGAACGACATGTAGATTTCGTGCAATAGATGCCGAACATACTTTTAATGTCTTTCGACCACAATCTTGGACGGGCAAAAAAACATCGAAAATGCCCTCTCTTGCCACCCCTTTCATAAGATTCAAACAAAATAGTAAAAGCAATTAAAGTTTATAGAACAATTATTATTTGAACGATTCTAAAGAACGACTTTAAAGCACTCTCATTAATTATAGGATTGAACCTTTTTACGAATGGCTTCCCTCAGTGTCTAATAGATAGCTGCCACACTGACAAACCTTTACCAACTTTTCTATTCTACATACATTCTCTTCTACGTACCCAGTAAAATGACACTATCATTCGTACGCGAGTCCAATGAGTTTACAAATAGGTCTAGTTGTACAATCTGTACGGATATTTTACTTTAAAAAAAATTTTAAGTTCAAAGTTAAACTTTAAGAAAAAAACTCTACTGACGTAGTGGTGGCTTCTTTGGGCTCGTTGCAATTTCCACAGGTATACGTCGTAGAGAAGGAAGATGAAATGACCGTTCCTGCAAGCCATGGCTTCGAAGTAATATCAAAAATATACCGAGCCATGGCCCAAGCGGATAAAGAGGTCCAGGGTTTAGTGGGTGAGAGTCCCACAGTACCGGACTTAGAGCAGACTTGCCCTGCCTATGCCCGGTCTGCATAATGCATTTGCCTTTAACCTCCAAAAAAATAAAAAAAAAGGTATACGTCGTGTTGATAATGCTTCTATGATGAGCTCGCAAACATATTTGAACGGAATCTACGAGATTTAGGAACAATAACTGGTTACGGTGCTTTCTGGTTCAACTTTGCCGCTTGGAGTGCGTGAAGTCTTTAAGCCGATATTCAATGAAATGTTTTGGGGTTTGGGTCGAAACAACTAGGAAAAAGTTAATCGGCAACAGTTGCAGCGCTGCAAGGCAACTAAGTTCTTTTGAACGCCATATGTGAAGCTCTATATTTTTTTTAGTGTTTGCATTATTGGCGATAAAAATAATTGAGTGCACTATATCATGTATACTGTCATAATACATCAATATTGCTACGGTTCCCTGTGTCCGCCCTGTATCCTAAATTCAAATGTTTACCGACCAAAAGACTGCCGGTGTAAGCTTTTCGCGTGCCAGGTATGCTGTTTCATTTTATTTCATAAATCTTAGTATTGCAATAAGGCCATCAATACAAACACAGCTATATGCACATTTCAGATTAGACGCAAATATTTAACAATTTCCTTTGTAGGCATATAGCGTAATTAGTGTCTTGGTATAAATATAATTAATTAAAAATATTTTTATTAATTCAACGAGAAAAAAACATTCGATACCCTCAGTTTTGTTCTCGTGTTATTTTAGACCTTTCGAGTCCTGAACGGCCATATGAAAAAAGCGAAGTTCACGAAGAGAAACGTCGTTGTCGGCAATCCGATGCTGGTCGGAAATGGGTTCCTACAGGTCATGAGGCAGTCGTGAAAAGTCGAAATAGTTTTTGGATAACATGCGTCGTAATCTATAGGAAATTTGAAAATACAAGGAACAGAAAATACTGTTTGCATGATTTACATTGAGCGGAAACATACAAGAAAGTTGCCACAGCCGACATGCCGCCGTTCTGCGACAGGAACGTCTCGCCTTTGAACACAACATATGCTTTAACTATGTGACGTTCTGGTCGGTGGCTGCCTCGGATCGGGGTCGTCTTCCGTAGCGCATTAAGCTATCTCTCGGATTTATGATATCGAGAACCTAGTGAATCTGCGAAGGTTCACATCTGCCTATAGAAGGCATGCGATCGTCTTTTGCTATACACTTTAGCCAGGTACATCTTACGGTGAATAAAAATGGCCGTTACTAAATAATGTGATATGCAAAAGCTTAATTCAGTGAAGATGAGTTATAAATGTGTAGTATGCCATCGCAGACATTTTGATTACTTAAACGCCGCAGGAATTTTCGAGAATATTGAATCAAGATATTTTTCCATTTGTGGTAAGGACTAGTTGTGAATCAACGCAGGTCCTCAGATGGTGTCATGACCGACACGAGGTGTAACCTTATCGCACGTAAAAAGGACAACGATTTTCAAGTTGAATGTTATTAGGTTCTTTATTGCAAGTGGTATATTTAAAGCATGTTTCTGCCATTACACACTTTGTAAGTCCATTATAATGATGCGGCACAGAAGGCAAGCGTATCTGCACATGATAATGTAGGATAGTTTCTTGTCACGGTATGACGAAAAATGCAGCGTGCAGAGTCACCTTTTTCGTAAGGCCGCCTTTAAGTACATCATAGATAAAGCCTGTCTGTCTCCGTGACCTATAGCCGAATAGCAGACGACCTTTAATAAGTTACATCGATGTGGTAGTATGTCACACTTTGTTAACGTTCAAGAGAACACCCAACTGAGTAGACCACAGAGGCATTAGAAATAGCTTAAACTAAGAGGCTAGATAATGTGCTCTCATGGAAGCGAGCTCCTAAATTTTGTCATGCATAGACCCAAATAACCCTATTTGCACAGTAATAATACATGATTATTACTAATGTAACGAGTACAGTTACTGAAACATTGCACATATGTTAATATTCAGCTTCTCGTATAATAATAATAATAAGCGACTTGAAAAAAAATCCATTTTTAGATTTTTCGTGCGATCAGTGACCACAGTTATATATGCTTTCTATGGAAAAACGCTATCTACGCAATTACTATGACAATCAAGCTCCGTCATCTGTTCTTTTGGAGTACCTAAGGGATACAATATAATTACTCAAAGGGAATAAATTATTCTTTATTTACGTCCGGTTCAGTATGAAACTGATAATGATGCTAAGGTTAGATGGCTTGACGATGATGATTTCGCTAAGTACCATGGTAGTATGCACAATATCGGCCTTCTAAGCTACACCGTATTATTTTTTCGAGCTGTGCATGGCTATAGCATTGAAAGCTTTCACAATACTTCTCAGCGAGCTGTTGAAAACATGTTTTTGTTCTTCTGTCGGATCAGCTGGTACAGCTCAGGCCTGATGCTTTGAACTCGACGATTAGTAACAGCGTAAGATATTCATGCTTTACTGCAAAATTTAGCACACCTGTTAGGGTCAGGAATTCAGTTGGATAATCTGAGCAAATGACGAAATGACACCTGGCTAAATGACCAGCTAACTGGCCAGCATCCTTCTGGAATCCGTCATTTCCGTCTCGATCAATTTGCAGTGGTTATCAATCTGTGAACAAGAATTACTTGAAAACCTGGGCCATGGTCGGCGAATAGATCGTTGTTCCTGTCAGTGGAATGCTAAATAGTACCAAGAAAACGGCGATGATCAAAGTCGCACGAAGTTCATTCTTGAAATGTCGCCGCGAGTTTAGAGACCGCAAGAAGGCAGAACACATTTACGTAAACACAAAGTTCTTCTTTCTAAGAGTTCTGAGGCCGCTTTTATAGTGATCGTGTAGCGGATGCCTACGCAACGGATAGTTCAAATAGACCGGTGCAGAAATCACTTGTGATACGGAAGCAAGAACTCATTCAAGCGCTATTGTTATACCTATAAGCATATTTATTATAACTATATCTAAATAAATATATAATATCTAGGCCAAGTCTGCGTACTCTCGATGCATTGATTAAAATGCAAAAATTATCGGATATATTCTAAATTTGTTTGGCGTATAGTGATATGTGCAAAATACAGTTGAGCTTGGTACCTCACAGTTGAACGATTTGACAAAGGAAAATCGAATACTAATCGTAGTGATGTCGGTTTCAGTCGCATCAGCTAAGCTGCTGTCTGTTGGGTGCGTAGAACTTGTAGCCTTACCCTTTTCGAAAGTTACACTTCATATGGTTAACAAGGTAAATGCAACACTGACCAGTATCTATGTTGTACCAGTAAACAATGATTGCAATTTTCTGGGTCTGTATCAAACGCCAAAAGCAGATCACATGTTTCAAAGCATGATATATTTATATAGATATGCGATTCGGCATACTGCCGCTCCGGAGGCTCTTTTCTGTTCGTTTATACAGAAGAAAAATAAATATTAAATGACAAGTAGACCATAAAAATGATTTTTCATCGCCCCAAAATATGATCCATGTTGACTAAAATAACAGACGTTCGATGTGCACTGAACATCTTTGTTATTGATCGTAAAAAGGACTGTTTTCTTGTGAGCTAGCCAAGGGCAAGATCAGATAGATGACCTTTTCGTATCAAATTCAAATCAATGAATGATGAAATTGTAAACATCACTTAAAAAGATATCGTGATATATTTACTGATGAAATGAGATATTAGTTAGTTACCTATATAATGTTCTCACTTTTCCGCCATTCTTAGGACGGAACCTGCTTTGTGCAATTAAAATTTAAGTAATAAACAACTTTCTATTGTTGTTAAAGTTCTATTAACTTTTATATGGAACAAGACGCCATTTCCTCATCTCGCATCATTGAAACGTCAACTAAAATGGCAGAAACGAAAATAAACTCCAGTTCGAAATAAGTAATGCGCACAATTGATTATCTTTGCAGAGACAAGAGACAATCTATTTTCCGCTAGGCTGTTGGTTTATGTAACCGTAATTGTCTAACATGAGCTTTGGCCATTACGTACGCTTGATTTAGAAAACTAGATCCATTTCCTTCTCTTTCTGGATTTGGTTCGGCCTTTAGCCTACATCTCGGCGACTTCCCGTTTTTCGAGTTAGTCGACGGCCGTCGTCTTCAACAAAAGTTCAAAATCAAAATCAACCTATCCCCGAAGCGTTGTAAAGTTACTATTATTCTCCATAGTAATAATCAGCGTTCGAAAGTCCAATTACCCTCCCACCGATGTCAAATGGACGCGTGTAGATCAAGAACGAACTTCATATGAGATAAACAGATATCAACATCGGTAATATATATATATATGCTGGAAAAAATTACTTGTTTCTGAAGGCGTTTGTTGTCTCCGAGCATCTAAGTATCTAGAAAAGCAGATGTAGATTACTGCTCGAATTAAATCGGGCTAACATGGGCTATCAACGGACTTAACCCAAACATGTTAGGAAAACAATTGGCTTGTCAGTGAAAAAGCAGCATGACAACGCATTCGGTAATTCAGCCTGTCGATAACTAAAGTGTCCAAGCGTGGCCTGTTGTTGTCGAAGGCGAAGAGGCAAACGTTGTTTTCTAGGTGGCCAGGGGGCTGTTGATTAATGACTATACCTATGCTTCTTATTGCAATAAATAGAGTGTAAGAACTGGGAATTTAATTAACATGCATATATATGCAAATTAGAACACAGATGTTATACGGTAGATATTTTTTTTTATATTTGACGTTACAAAGCGTCGTTTAGCTTAGTCAGAATGTATAGTGTATTTTTTTCCCCGCTAAAATAGATCACAAGCATTTATTACGACCGATTATTCAAGGATGTTACAAGAAAAATTGGCTTTTCAATACGTTTGAGACTAATCATCTCCCTTCTAGATACGCCCTGATATGATTCCCTGTAGATCTATACTGGGGCTTCATATTGTATCCACAAAGCTCTTAGTTTTTCTCAGTTCATTATCCAAAATGATTGATGATCGTCCCATAGCTTTACGATACCATTGGCCAGATTTCTACATCCATTCACAGCGATATTGTTTAAGTAAAGCCAAAAGCACTGACTTGGTTAACTCGTTTGTGGAAAGCCACTTCTCGCCAAACAGATGTCAAACCAAAGAAGTTTCAGGGTAAATAACGCTTCGTGAAAAAAAAAACGTTGCTTTTCATCGATTTGACCATTCTCGCGTTTTTTATTATATATATATATATATATTATACATATGTATATATATATATATATATATATATATATATATATATTAGGTGTATTTAAAGCGAATATTTGGCTTAATCGTAGACATTAAATGTCTAGTTGAATTTTGTTAATTTAAAAAGCTAATGTTTTTCTACATGTATTGAGAATACTAGAAATATATGATCAAATTTAGAAAAAAATAGATATTCAATGTTTGTACATATCCTTGAAGTATGCCCGAACAGTGGCCGATAAAAACTTTCACATGTTCCGCTGACAGAGTGACGCTTCTGCGTTTGTCAGCTTATGTTCATAGAATTAGATGGATAAACCTTTATGTGTCCATTCGCGTTTGATATGATAGGCCACGTCTCTTTGGACCCATGTGCCATCCACTAAAAGCCTGAATGAACACTGAATAAAGCTTACTCGTTTTAATCAAAACAAAAATCATAACCTTTTTATAGCTTGTTCGAAGGCATACATTTAATGCTAACTGTTTTCGATTGGAAAGACGTTTTTCGCCAAGTATTTCCATCGAAATTTTCGTTAGCATTCGCAAAGTTGAATGCTAATTTTTATTGAATTCGTCTTTTATTTTAATTACCTTTTACTATTTGGAGAAATATAGCACAACTCGAACTTTTGACGAAATTTAGAAAAAATTAATAGGGCATAAAAGATATTCGGAGGCCAGCAAGCATTAACTGTTGCAGTTGATGTAAGTATCTAAGTAAGTATAATTAGTCGTAACTCCGAAGCTGAGCGATGAGCCAAGTGTATTTGTCTGCAACCTTTCATCGAAAACAAAGTTTCTCAGTTTTGGTAAAATAGGTGCATACAAAAGGTTAAACTTCACATATGGATTTATTGCAGGAAACCGCATTGTTTGCGCTTATTTTATCAATAATTTTTTTAAGTTATTGATCCTGGAATTTTATCCGGTACCAAAAATACAATGGTGCTAAGGTTCGTGTCGCTGTTTTTGTGCTTACGCTCTACAATTTTAGCTAGCTAGGCCAAACGCAGGCACATCCTACAATAAATCAGTTTTTTCATCTGAGGCTTGTTGACCATTCAGGGTTAAATTTGTAGAGTTACCTATGTTGTCGTTACTGATAGCTAAGGTACTTGCTCTATCGGATGAAAGGGTTTAGTTAAATCCTCAAAATTCAAAGGACGCATTTATTTGCAGTAACTTTTAGGATGTTTGCTATGTTAGTCAACCCAAATGATACTAGATAACGCTATAGTAAAGTATGTAACTGCTGTTGAAGTTAGTTAGCTCAACGAACGCCTCTGCAACAGTAGAAGTATGGACCTTGCAGCTATGCAACGTCTTTTACTCAGTAATCCTCGACACTTGCAGGGCTTGTTTAGAGTGAACTCTTCTGCTTGTCGCCGTTTAATTCTTATTGTCCAATATTTGACTCACAGCATCGACGATATGTTTACTGATAACCAACCAGGGTTTAGTGCCATTTTTTTTGTAAAACAATGATGATAACTGTAGAATTGATCAAGGGTGTCCGTTTACCGACACGTTCTTAGTAGAGAGATAATCCTACCCAGTGTGTTCACGCAGTACAATTCACCGTGCTCAACTATGCAAAACATGGAGTTTCGACAATTTTCTTATTCTCCATTTCGACCATTCGACCTATTTTCCACGAAGATAGTCGTGGGTCTCAAGACTGAATCAGTCATAAGCAAATAGTGGTCGCTTTCATATTAATGACAACATGTTCCAGGCGCCTCATACGTGCGGACGATTGAATTTGTTTGAAAGAACAATTAATTGGGTAGTTTTCCCATAGAGACTATTAGTGTTCTCGTCCAGAAATTGGTTGGATTCGATGAAAAAACCCCATTTTGTTAAATCTTCCAAAATCACCGTATAAAGTTTTCTCGCTGATATGCGTCCGAGATAGTCGTGCCAGTGATCAAAAAAGCAATGGTTTAGCATCAACATAATGAAAAGATTTGTGTTCTGTTAGTCGATCTTTTTTCATGCGATCATTTCCAGCGACACAGTTGTTGATGGAAGTAGGAAATCATGCCGGCCGAAATGTAAGAGCTGAGCCTAATTTGACTAGCAGACAGTGACCCGCGATCCGAAGCTTAGAAGTCACGAACTTGGAAAAACAGAGCTCATTCATGTGCTTATGTCCCTTATCTCTTAGGTATAATCATATTATATGTTACATATAGATGAAAAAGGCGCGTGAAGTTGAATATATGATCATACTTCTCGCGATACTTCTAGCATACTTCTAGCGCAGATAGCGCCACGGTCGCGTCCCCTTTGCGACCGTGGCGCTATCTGCGCTACACCGTGACGCACCAGATGACTATGGCTACTTATCATGCATGTTAACTAGCCAAACTGGACCATATCTGGTTGCCTTGTGTTCTTTCTTTTCGCCACTGCAGAAGCTCCTAATTGGGTATACTAATTATTTACTCAGCGAGTGTTTTCGAATGAAAAAAACCCGTCGTAGTTTTAAAAAAAAAAAAGTCTTTTTGAAAATATTCACCTTTACGGATTGGTCTACTGTTTAGCACATTTCCATCTACTATTTCTGTTTCCACGATTTGACTTAGCAGAAAAAATCGTTCGAGCCGTTTGAGATTTTCTGCACGGATTTATATATTTCAAGAATTTTATTTGCTTATACAGAACAGTACAATACAGGCAGGCTTACAGTTAAGGGAAACATAATCGCCCTATGAATATCATTAGAAATGTATTAGCCTGCCATATTTATTATTATATACTGCCATAATTAAAATTAAAATATTTATATCACAGTTCCTGTTATGCCTATAAAACCCGATTGTTGACGAGGATATTGTTATTACTAGTATTATTGTTACTACAATTTGTTGCGTACTGCCAAGCCATCGGGTGTCAACGCGTGCGAGAGATATTGAGTTTCATGATCAACCAGGACTTAGTATGTAAAAAAAATTGTAAATAAACTTGGTTTTAATAAGGCTGCCGTGACGTTGAATTAACTTAAAAAGTCTTTTCCTTGAATCTTGCTTAAGCTAGAATGGCTTTTGCCATGAACGCCTGATAATTTTAAGTTAAATGTAAATAAAAAAAGAAGAACAGAAAGGAGCGGCGCGTATACGTTTCTTACATATATGTAGATAGAGTCTACGAGTGACAAGGCCGTCCGCTGAGGGAATGCGAGACCGCAGATAAACTTGATTCGATGAAACAACACTGGCCGGGCTAACTAGGAAAAAATGACGCCATAAATAAAATTCTGGGCGGAGCGTTCATACAAGCGGAATTACTAGTAGGAAGTAAGAGCGGAAAAAGCAAACAAGTGTCACACATCGAACGTAACGGCTGCAGATGTCCATACAGATGAGCAAGGGTAAAAATGGGCTACATTTTTTCGTAGTTCTTTTAGTATTTAGAAAAAAACAAATCGTGAAGACTTTTAGATCCTCTATTGTGACCAAATTAGTTAATCAGTGAAAAAAACAGCAAATCTAAAAACAATAATCTTCACTCCTTTGACGGCCTGAGCTAGGATACTCGTTGAAGATACCTAACGCCACTCTAAACAAAACGTAAGCGGAAAATTTGCACTTAATCTGGTTCTCAATCTGTCTGGTGCTTTCTATGCACTACATTAGTGGGAAGCACCGTAAGTATACTTGCTATGAGTAGGGAAACTCTTCACGCTGAAGCAGCCACTACTTTGGGTCCTCTATGGCATGAGACGGTGGTTAAACACATTATGATATACCTAAGTAGTGATAATACAAGTTTTTTTTTATGCTATTATCATTATGTATAATTGTATCAAAAGCACGAAGACAGGTACCTACCGTAATCATCAGCTCGAAGTAATTGTAGCGTACGTAATAATAATAATCTAAAGTAATCTACAAAACTGTCATGACAAGTATCTGGTATTAAACTTTATATTCATTGATATAAACCTCTTTTCTGTTTCTTCATTCGTCTGACCTCAGTTGCAACGTGTTCACCTAAAAGTCACAGAATAGATAGGTCCCACGTACACAGAACGTACCATCGTCATCACTGCCAGCATCACGTTTTCTGGAGAACTTCCCGCCGCACACAAAATAAATTCAGTGCATATCGAAGCCTTAAAAAGCCTTCTGGGTTTTGTTTCTTTTTTACTAGGGCTCGTAAACACCTGACGTGCACCACAGGTGCAGCCGGACATGCTGCCAGGTACGCTGACAGCCCGTTCCACAGCGATCCGCAGGTATGTGCCACAGTATGCGTAACTGCACAAAAAATCTGTGCGACTAGTAGGCACGTTCTTTAAGCGTAAAGACTGCTAACCAGTAACGGAACGTGATTTGTGCCTGGTTGCAGTGCCATCTGGTTAAACGCTACGCGGCTGCGCGACCCTTACTAAAAGCTGTTTGCCCCCATAGCGCCTGTACAAAATAGACATCTAGTTCGAGCTGAGGTACGGACATCGGAAAAGTATTGTGCTATGTCTAAGAGCAAGTAGTGATTGTCTTGTAAAAACACTTCTCACGATCGAGTACCGTGGATTATCGGTGCCGTCCGGAGACACGCTAAAAAGGTAAAGCAACCGCTGTATAGTTATGATAGGAATGATCTTCAGTTATTAAAGGTATTAATGCGTAGGCGAAACAGAACTGAGATATTCCAAGATAAACAAATTGTGTCAGATATCAGAAAGGAAGAAAGATAGATAGATATATACAGAGAGTGAGAGAGAGAGAGAGAAAGGGTCGAAGTAGTGATGAAAACTATAGGTTCGCTAGTTAATCGTCATTCGATGTTCCTAGTATCAACTGGAATGATGAGCTTACATAATCAGAACCTGTCAGAGAATCAAAGAAGACTTGCAAAGAGGCTAAATGTAGACAATTATTACGCACTGTGACCTGGTACCTCGTTCCTTCCGTGCGATATCTGTTTTTCGATTCATCATATTTTTTTAATTGTAAATAAAAAAAAAACATGATTTGCGCTCTTAGGGTCCGTGGGAGAAACCTGATTGCTATAGGCGCCTTTCGGTACATTTGTGATGTCCTAGTAATACTCGAATGATACATAGATAGATACGGGTAAGGCCAGAGCTGGATTCCGATGAATGAACGTTTCAACGATTAATTAGAAAAACATTTACATTTAACTAAATATTCTTACACTGCAAAGTCGTTTCCTGCGTTCCTTTCAACGACCTATTTGCAATACTCAAATGAAACATACTTTTTGCCATGTGACAACCTGTTGCGCTATGCTGTGTTTACCAAAGGTGGATATCTTAGAAATTGATTTCCTGCTCTACCACAAGCCTCAGTTTCCACTACTCCGATAAATATTCTGCCGGTGTGACGCTACACTCCTACAAGTATTCTTTATACAGCTTATGTATATATACATATATAAATTGTGTGCTTTTTCTGACTGAAAACTCTCGAGTGCTCCAAATATCGATTCTGTGTAATTTGTGTTAAATGATGTGCTTTCAGAAATTGGCAAACGTCCCAGTCGTTTACTGAGGCACCATTTGAATAACGATGCAGGAGACTATGTCAGCAGCGCTAGATGTAAGGTCCATCCCGTGAATTTGGTAACGGGGAACCGTAGGATGATTAGCGTCTTACCATTTTCTACAAATCTGATTAGCTTCACGCACAGGCCCGCCTCACAGCTCAGTGCCCAAGCTCATCATAGATGTGTTCAACGGGAGAAATCTATCGTGATATATTTATGCCTGCCTTCCTGCCGTTTAGGGTAGATTGGCTAGGGGCAAATAACGTTATCTCACATCCGTGACAATTCATATATTCGTTTTTGCGCATAATATGAAAGATTAGATTAGAGACAGTAAATACACGAAAAAAAACATTAGCAGACACGTTAGTCTTTTACCGCAATCGTATATGACAGAGCTAGTTTTGAAGTTGATCTTCGTAGCCATTGCAAACAACACAAAAAGGAAATAGTCGGAAAATCGTTCTGGCATCAATCGACGGTGCTTCCTAGAACACCCTGAAGAAATCCACTACGCAAGATGGTGAGCCTCATCGTGCCATCTGCCACGTGCCGGATCACGGGGCTCGATTATACCAATTACATATGCATCGCCCGCTGCAGAAATACACGGGTGCGTTATTGTTGACGGAGTTTCACGATGACATTTCTAGGCAGTTCGAAACATTTGATTCTATTATAATGATTGCATAAACCCGTTCTAATGTTTTTTCTAATTTTAGACGAGAGGAATGTTGTGGGTCCAGTCTGAGCCGCAATGTCCAGCGTGGGAATTATGGAACAGAATATTGCAGACCGTAACTGAACAGCCTATCGGGGCTTGGGGGTGGATGGCCACACCGATGCACGGAGCTACTCAACCGCACGAAGCCAGTACCGTCCAATCCGATGTCCCCACGCAATACGCCGTCACCAGACAGAGGTAGACACATAGCTGCTTTATTTCTGTTCAATATCAAAAAGCCTGTACTTAATCGGGTCTATTGTCCTCGGCGCGAGTAAGACCTAGTGTACGCATAGCTCTATGCAAAATGATTGAACATTTTTTACTTTAAAGTTTAAAGCTATTACCTAAAGACTATGCGTCTCAAGTTATATGTATTCATAGGAAACGGCTGTAGGCTAAACTCGTAGAGCGATCAATTTTTCGAAAAGGCGAAACGCGTAAGACGCAATGACTCTCGTAAATCGTACATCAGGGCTTCTTCAGTAATCACCAGTATCAAATTGGGAGCAAATAACGTTAACATACAAGTACTTGTTAAAAATGTAGTCAAAGTGAGTGCTTTGTCACTGGCCTTTTGTGTTATTTTTTATCAATAACAACCGTTGAAGCAGTATCGTGAACCACTGGGCTTACTTGGTGAATAATCGATCAGCCGAAGACCGTTTCTCTATTTTTCAAAGTTGCAACTTCTATTAAAATGTCAGTTCATAATTACCAGTTATTTTTATAACCGTTATTATCATAGTCATCATTACAGCCTACATATAGCCCAGAAAATATTTTGAATCTTCTTATTTTCATCACGTGTGGCGATTCCGCCTTCACCGTCTGCGTATAGGGTAAATGGCGCTTGCACGGAGAACACTAGTAATCCTGGCTTTAAGAGATCATGACCCATTCCACAATTCAATATAATAACAGCATAGCGGATTGTTCCGCCATCATTTCTGTACAACAAGTCGTTAAGCAAATGATAATCCGTAATTGTGTCATCTGTTTTAGACGAGGTTCGTATACAATAAGACGCAACTCGGATTGGCCGCCATCGATGACACAGTTTGGGGGCACGCCATGGAAGGCGCCGAACAAGGTCTACGAGTATAGTGTAAATGGGTAACTAATGTAATGGAATATATTATCGTCTGGCTATCTTTATGGCATAGCCCTATAGTCATTTATCTCTCCCCTATCTGTGGGCTATCGGTGTATCTACTCGTGGAATGGTGACTTCATATGAGGTTGATAAGAAAATTTCATTAATGATCTAGTTAGCTGATACAAATTGGATTTACGCATTGTTAATGGACACTTCTACCTAAATTGTATATTTGTCACTGTTAAGGAATCATCTTTCTCTTCTTTTTGGTGCTACTGCGACTCAAAAGACTTGCAGAAGAAATCGAGGATTTCTACAAATTTATTCGTCCGAGTGCGCACGAACAGATGGTACGCGAAAGGGTAATTAGCCGCGTCCGAACGTTAATTATTGAACGGTGGCCAGATGCAGAGGTCGACGTATTTGGCAGTTTCTATACTGGCCTATATTTGCCAACGTCAGATATAGACATTGTGAGTGCAGGGATTACTTGACATGACCTAGATTACGGGCAAAAAATTCGCACGGAAAAAAATTGTTTTGGGACGAAAAAAGTAAAAAACGCTTTCTATCAGTCGTATAAAAAAGGCTAATGTCTTTCTTGGGGAATATGATGTCAGCGAACTGCGTTTGTATGTCATCCTCCGAAACTCTCTAGCGTTGTATGACTTACACCAACTAATTAAGGCTTAGTGTTTAATATATTTTTTTCGGAAAGTATTTTCAAAATGATGGTATAAACAAGGCAACGGTCTATAAAGCCATGGACCATTTATGCCTTCAAATGTATAGGCTTACTCACCTCCGGGTGTATTGACTAGACGAGTTTTGAAAAATAATTATAATGTATGTACTTCGCAAAATATCAACTTTATATGACAAATGGCAATATTTGGCGCCATTGCTTTTTAAATATTACATCACTCAACTGGCCGCCTGAAAACTTCTTTAAAGTTGCCAAACGAAATCGATATTTAGGAAAAAAATTTTTGTTACATGAATCGGATGGTACTAACTGCTAAATCACTTGAGGAATGCGCGTTTTTAAATCTCCAATATGCAAGTAATGCAATGTAAGCAAACTGAAGTTTATAAACTGTGAGTTTATCAAATTTTTCTTTCGATAATTTACCAATGTGCCATAGAACTTACTGCTTTGGGGTTACAAGGGCTCTGTTGCCCAAGTAAACCTTAGCCGCTTTCGGCCATAGGAAGTCTTCGATTGGTCTGAAGTTAAGATGTTCGGATGCCTCAACATGAAGCGCAAGGCAATGATTGTAGACGAGTTATTTTAAATCTGTTTGCAAGGAGAAGTTTTAGAAAGCACAACAGGCTTATCGTGCAGTGCTAAATATTGTCGTACATGTTAATACTGGAGTCAAGCGTTTTCGTGAAAGTACGTTGTAAAATCCATCCCCCGAGATAAGTCCCTCGTAAAGATCTTCCGCCTCGTTTCTCGGTGTTTACGAACAAACATTTTTTTCTTCGCCTTACACATATATATACATATATATATATATATATATATATATATATATACGGCTTAATTGTACCGCAAACATTTCACTCAAACTGATATATCGGGCCTATGAGGCGATATATAGCCTATTAAGGGATAAAAAAAGTCTGCGGACTATTAGACAATCAGATCTACTCTGCAAGATTTGATTAAGTACATATGCATATGATGGGATATTGGTTTGTCCTAATATTATATTTATCAGTATCTCTTCACGTTCAAAATAATGCCTCGTGACTAAGGACTGAGCAAAAAAAGTGTCCTAAAATTTATACACTGAATACCTGATTTTTGCCTTTCAGATTGTAAAAGGACACTGGGATGGGATTCCGCCTCTGTACGACCTTGAACGCGTGTTATATGAACATCGAATAGCCTTCCCTTCGTCAGTCAGGGTGCTCGACAAAGCTACCGTCCCCCTGATTAAATTTCAGGATGCCCTGACCAACATCAAAGTTGACATCGCTTTTAATCAGGCAGGCTACGGTTAAAATGGAAACTAAAAAATAATTGGAGCAAAGCTGTTTGGACAAAGATTGAGCAGTCACTTCTCTTACTCTCTTCGTATTGATCTTGCGCTCTTCTTCTGCTACAAGATATTTTCCCCTATTTGTACAGTCACATACAAATATGTATTTGTCCATTGACATTAGTAGTAAGTGTACGTTCATTCGAGAGAAATATATTTCCATTTAAAATATTTATACAGTGCCTCAATGCTAAGATATACAAATCATTGGATGTTACGATTCGTGATTTTTCCCTTTGACTCGTCAGGTCAATTGTACTGACTCAGCTCGCTTTGTAATCCGATGTTGCGAAGTATTTCCGTGCCTCAAGAAGCTCGCCTTCGTTCTCAAGCAATTTATCAGCGGGCTCTGCCTGAATGAAGTGTTTCATGGCGGCTTATCGAGTTATAGTCTCATTCTTATGATTGTGAGTACTTTGTGTTGCGCGCATGCGGAGCATCCAAAGAGTTAACTAGTCGATAATTTAATACATTTAACAGTTATGTAATGATGGTAACGTGTGTTAGACAAAAATAAAGGCCAAAACTAGAAAATCGTTGGTTCATCGAACCTCGAACTTTTCAGTTCAAGGTTCCATGAGCCAACGTTTGCGGACGTTTGCTGCTCGCGAGTATCCGCCAGATATTTCTCGCACCTAAATTTTTCATCTAAGTAAATTTACAGAAAATGACCGTAACACTAACAGTAATAACTCCAATTGGTGTAATATCAACTTTTTACTGTTTGCAGTTAAGTTTCCTCCAACTCAAAACGGACAAGAACGCAGCCCGGGACCCACGAATCAATTTGGGCGCTCTCCTTATGAATATTCTATCTTACTATGGCAACGAATTCGACTATGACAATTTTGGTCTGCATAAATACAACCTCGGAGTATGGTGGTCACGCATAGTGTTATTCGAATCTGCTGATTCGGCGTTTAGAATTCTCAGCTTCTTATATAAGTTTTCAGAGGAGTTTACGTTCAAACGCATTTTTACGTACAGCGGCTCTTCATGCACAAAGACTCTAGAGCTACTTTAGCACTTATATTTTAGTCGTTATACACAAACGACAAGCGAAATGTCAGCAAAGCCCTAAGAAAATCCAAAAACATGTATCTTAATATATGTATATTCGCATATACTGTTAGGCCGTTACAGGCGAATCCGGCGGAACCTGATATTGAATAGTTTTCGAATTAAGCTTCGCTAGGAGACAGAACTTGGCTGATAAATGCTTCAGCCTCATGACTGAATACCAGCCCACTTTACTTCAAAGGAAATAATTTTAGATGAAGAAAAGACATTTTTTTGTTTCGTAAATCAATGCTCGGTAGCCAAAGTTTTTCTCTAAATGTGATGAGAGTATTACCATATACGCATCATAAGCTATTGAATGCTTTTGCAAGTGCTTGTTGGCAAGTGTTTTTTATTCAACGTATTTATCGTATAGTTACTAACTGACAACACGATCTTATTTGACGGTTCATTCGCAGGAATTCGTATCCGAGCAGGCGGTTCCTTGGTTGACAAGGCGGAACTGCGGGTTAGCATGGCTTCTTGCACAGCGACGACAAGTTCTTCATTAGTTGGCAATGCTACTGGGATGCTTAGCATAGAAGATCCACTTACACCAGGCAACGATGTAGCTCGCAGTTCTTTTAACTTCAACATCGTCCGAGAGAAGCTTCGAGAAGCTTTCGCTGATCTGGAGTCCATTGTACATCCAGTGATTAGTCGGCCCTTTCAAGAAACATCCCCTGGGTTAAGGTGTTTGTATGCCCGTTTCTATTTTTATTTACTCGATTTCGAATTTTAATAAATTTCACTAACTATATGAGAACAGAGTGACTATTCATACTTCGACTAAATACTTTTTTTTTTCTCTAATTTACATGTAAAATATAAAAATTTGAGCGACGTTTATATTAGGCTACTCACTATCCAGGAGAATAGGACGAGGTCGAAAAAAACTATAGCTTTCCCTGTATAAACCTATAATAGATTTACACAGGGAAAGCTTTGATATAGACAACAGTGTTAAAAGTTAAACTCGCCGATTTGCTTGTTGATTGCATGTATAGAATATGGTACTCCTCTACTTATTTGTTGTTTTTTTTTCAGTATATTGGGTCGCATCATTCGTATTACGGACGCAGCCGTAGATGAAAGAGTTCATGCTTTACAAAGTGGCCTTTGGATGGCCTATCCGTGCGAGCCTGCTCTTTCAAACATTTATCCTGATAACACGATCCCGGACCTGATTCAGTTGTACCAACAACAGTCAACTCAGCAACAAATACAGCAACAAATAACTCCAGGCACAGTCTCTTACTGTAATCAGTGGGTGAACCAGAATGGCTACACACAGTTTGTCCAGCAGCCGATTTTGATCGTCGGTTCGCCCCTTGTCGAGGGTCTAGGTCGACTAGGTTCCGTTGGTGCCTCTGAGCATGATCAGCAATCGGCTGAGGATGGAACAGAGTTACCTCGTGTGCAGGTAGGCGTATGGGCCAGAACCCCATTCGTATTAATATATGATACTAGTTATGACTTGCTTCGTAATTATCTTCGCAGATATCAAACCCGACTAAAACAGGGGTCGAGGTTTTAAAGTTTCTTGCTATCCCGATTTTTGCATAAATCGAAAATCAGTGACAGGGTAGACTTTGTCTGATTGACGGACCGCCTGCATACGATTAATAGCGGGGGTAGTAACCACGAATATTGACGTGAATCTCATACGTCTATATCTGTCATTTGCAGGGAGATCTATTTAAGTTATTGCAAAAGACTCCTTTCTTTCATAACGCTTCCCTTGAATGCACCTGATTTTAGGAAATCGATAATGCTATGTCCTGCGACGGCGATACCGGCACGGGGGCGCCTAGCATTTCTCCCAAGTCATTGGGTCGAGATGTCGCATGAGGAGCGCGTCGTGCTTGACACTACCAACAAGCGACATTCATTTTCTAAGCCGCTTTCACCGTTTTGATCTCTTTATTACGTACGTATATAAAGATTAATGCCAAAACCACTGAATGATTAAACAAATTCGTTCTTGTGATGCGATTATGATACTGGAAATGAAACAGAAGATAAAGAAAACGACAATGCCTGTTGTCGATTTACCTCGTTTGTCTTTTGAAACAAAAAGAGGTACTTCAAACTGTCTGTGATGCAAAAACTATAAAAAAAAAAAAGAAAGAAAAGACAGAACTACAAAAAAAAAAATTAATTCGTACAAAAAAACTTCACTGTTTATAACTTCCGATGGCTTCTATCCGATTGTCTCCGTTATTGATCGCATATGGAAAAATGCCAGCCTTAGGACATATGGTATGTACGGCCTGGTTGCCCACTGGCTTATTTGAGGTGTACTGCCAGGTTCCTGTTTCTACATTGCCATTATTAGCATATAAGTAGCGTCTATTTGTAAC
>NW_019213433.1:0-1699 GCF_002532875.2 Varroa jacobsoni
TGGTGGTGGTGGTGGTGGTGGTGGTGGTAGTGGTGGTGGTGGTGGTGGTGGTGGTGGTGGTGGTGGTGGTGGTGGTGATGGTGGTGATGGTGGTGGTGGTGGTGGTGGTAATAGCGGTGATTTTTGTAGAGAGTAATTCGACGATGGTAACTACAGCGGCAGCGGCCCCGTCGGCCATACTCGCATGCTCATTTTGCGGCTTAGCACTATTCGATCCTTAGCGCTCTCTATACAGCGGACGCTGCTTAACGGGCAGCTGTCGTTCTGCTGCTCGTAATAGCGCGTCGTTCGGCAACTTCGACCGATTTTTGCAAGTGTTTCTGTTTTTTTCGCTTATCGTTGAACGCTTTCGCTGATGTTTCTATCTCCTCTAATTACCTGTAATACAAGATATACATACGCACAGAGACAAAAGAACACAAGTGCCCAGGTCACAACAACAGTCCCGAACAATCATTGAGAGCCATCTCTCATTTAATCATTTAACTTGCTTGGCTGACTTTGCAAATTTTAAGCGTGATAACGTTCGCTCCGGTGGTTCACATCATCTTAACTAGTAGTTATGTTTCCCCTGCTCGAGCAGCTGTTTCCTTCGCACAACTTCTACCGCCATCGTATCGCCGCCACCGTGAGTCTGCGCGAAGCTCGCGCATAGATAATATCGATAACAATCAACCCCGAAGCACTGGACGAGCACAACACTTCTACGCTATGCAGATTAAGCTGCTGTGACGATGCGTTCTCTACAACACTGCGGCGTTCAACGTGCAGCGTATGTTGTTGATACACGATGCGATATTGCGAAAATTGTCTCCAATTCAATCTTTTTTGTTTGTTTTGTCCCTCAATCTCCGCCATCCGCTAATTCCAAGCGCCACCTGTCTCCACCGCCGAGTCCCCGCCGTTCTCATCGTCGATGTAAATCTCTGCACAATCAGAATGAAGGGTAAAAATATCGCCGGCAGGTGGGGCGACGGTAGCAACAGACGGCTAATGACATGGCGATTAACGACTAGCAGTGGTAGGCTCAAGGTCGCAGCAGTAGAGTGCAATAGGTAAAGAAGTGTTGGCCATGTATACAGGACACAGATACAGGACACGCACGATATGACGAACAAGGTGACAGAGTGGCTAAACTCACGGAAACGATGCATTGTTACACACGACAAGAGCAACTCGGTGCGGATCTGTTGTTGGCTGATCTGAGGGCCATCCACCCACCATATACACACGCTCACACACACACGCTCACACACACGCTCACACGCACCCACACACACACACACACGCACACACACACATACAGAAATGATGGCGCGCGCTCAGACGGCGTCCCTGTCGATAACGAGTAACGAAAACGCGGGTCGTGGCGTTGTTAAGCAGTGCCACGACGGCACTCGTCTGGCTGTCTGTCTGTCATCATCTTTGTTGGAAAGCGTCATTGTCACGAAACTGGTGCCACTGCATAGTAGTTTCATGGAGATGTTTACTCAACGGGGATTCAACAGGGTTCACCAAAAGTGCGCCTCCACCCGATAGTACGCGTCTGTCTCGATCGTTTTTTGCGTTTCACTTGATCTTGCTTTCTACGACTCTTTCCTTTTGATTCCGGATCGCTGCTCATCTCGTCATGGAGACAGACGGCCGTCTATTGCCACACGTCGTATAGTTGTATAGTTATCTGCAATTACATGTGTAT
>NW_019213433.1:2101-8322 GCF_002532875.2 Varroa jacobsoni
GTTCGGGACTCTTAACGCCGACCAGAGAGTAAAGCAAAGAAGGAGTTATGGAGTAGCCCCGAAATTGTCGTCGACTTGGGGTTGGTCGCTAGATGCCGACAAGCTGGTCAGGATGACGCATCCGGATGTGTACTTTGAGATCCTGCTCCCAGGAGAAGCGTTTATCGCACAGTGGACAGGTGTGTTTGACGCGCACGGGCTGATGCACCTGTTGATGACGCTTCATGTTGTTCTTGGCCGTGAACAGCCTGCCGCACTCGGGACACGAGTAACGGCGTCGCTCCTCCATGCAGTGCAGCCCTGAAGGGGAAAACGAGTTAGCAACCTCGTCCGCAAAATCTACTCTTTCACGATCAAGTCGTGCGTTTGTCCACTCTCCATCTGCCAGTCTGTACAGACGATTCGGTCAAACGCACATACAAAATGTTGAATATTGCTTGTTGATATGTTACTTGTTGTTGTTGTTGTTGTTGTTTTTTTCGTATGAAAGCTTTCGGCCAGAGATAACGAGAAGAAAGGGGCTGTTGTTTCTGCTTCTCTGGCCGAGAGACAAATATGGCACCACCCCGAAGCTTATCCCGCTTTCTGACGCATATCCGACAAAAGACATGCAGGACAAACGAAACAATTAACTAATAAAACATTAAGATAAACAGACAAATCGATAACAAACAGCCAACGATCGAAGCGAATCAACGAGACGACAACGGCGACGTACTTGAAAATGTCCATCTAACAGACAGGTGATAAAAAAAAAAAATGGAATTGATTCAATACAATGACAGTGAATAATTGCCGGATTAGTGATTGCAGATGGCGGCTTTTTATAGTTATCTATGGATCGCAGTAACTGTAACTTATTAGCAGGATGAGATAAACAGAGACGGGAAAGAATCGGCTTATTTTCTTACAGAGAATGTGAACATTAATCAGTATTTTAAGTATGAATACGAAGTCGGCACAAAATAGTTTAGTTATTGTAAAAAGGCCAATATTGTCAGTTGATCGAGACTGTGCCAGTTATAATAAAAATAGTGCAGGAATTGCAAGTTGTCAAGCGCGCAGGCCCATCGTCATCAGCGAACCGCTCGAGAGAGGTCTGCTGAACGTCAGACGAATCCAAGCCAAATACTTGTCAGCTTGTTCTGGTCGTCAGTCGCCACTGTGGCGTCCTGTCGGACGGGAACCTATCGAGCATAAGTAGAACGTAAAGAGCGCAACAAGCAACAGTATTAAACGAAACACAAATCAACATAGTTACATAGCATTGGTATCCGACGAACACTCGAGCTGTGATCGTGATGGTAGTGGCGACGGCGCTAGCAGAATAATCAAACACAACCAAAGAGGACACAGCAACGTAACGTAACGTAACGCAACAACGCATGGATGGATAACGTAAGATGGAGAAGAATAGAAGTTGAATGAAGAAGACCCGAAGCGCATGGCTCGACGGCAGCGGCGACAGCACTCTACGGTGATAGGCATCAGCAGGGAAGGGGGGGGGGGTAAGCACCGTCTCTGAAATGAGAACCTCATGTTAACATTTGTTCTGAAATCATCGTCGTTGTCCTTGTTCATTTCCCTATTGCTTCCGATTGTGTAGTAGTAGTAGTAGTAGCAGTAGTCAATACGATCTAACCATAGCAATAACAATTATTCTTCGAAGAACAACACACTTCTCCATACTGTAAACAAAATTCTTTATTCAGTGAGACTGCTGATACTTTCAGTAGGTCAGTTTCAACACAATAAGTACTTCATTTACATTGCCATTGAATGCTGTGGAGAACAAGGATTGAATAATCCTTTTTATTTCTAATTTCAATCAATAATTTTGTATCGTTTAGTTTTCACGAGTATATGCATGCGCAATTCCCGCTAAAATACATATAGATTTATCATGTTCATAGACTTTTACAATTGTATAAATTATATCGACGATAGGTATGATCTGCTCAATATGTTTTTACTTTTCCATGAAGCGAATGTATGCCACGTTATTACTACTTTTAGAATCGATAGATAGGGTTAGAGCAGAACCGAATTTCATCATTTTTTTTTTTCCCAGTTTAAAAATGTGACTCCGTATTATTTTGACATTGTCATTGCTACGTCTCCCCTCTGGTTTTCATTTTTTGCTGCTTCCTGTTGTCTCAAACGTTTTCACAACCGCATTCACTTCAATTCCTGTTCTCTGCTTCATTGTCGCATTATCCACACGAAAACCATTGTGCCAAATAAATAAAGCGAAACGCACAAAACAGATCTTCGCGTACGAAAAAATCATCATGTCGGGAGGAAAGAGGCGGGGGATGGGGGGCTATCGTAGCATTATGATGCTGGGTGAGTCTACCGCATGTGAGAGAGCTGCTTCAATCAGCTTTGGTCGGCCACCAATCTTCTTGCGTAAAGAATACAAGCAGCCCATATGTACTATGGATTAGTACTATCGAGAGAAGAAACATTTGTACCGACCTTACCCAACGAGGCTAGTCCAAGTCAATGTGTCGCTGTTTAGCTATACAATGCCGCAATGCTCGTACGGATAGATATATATATATATATATATATATATAGGAAGAATGCTAATTAGCCGGATATTTAAACTCAGTGTGTATATATATATATATATATATATATATGCACTGGATTGAAATATTCTGCTGATCAGTATTTTTCCCTATAATAATAATAATAGCAATAATAATATCAGCATTATGTTCAATATCACTGAATTGTAGTGAACATTATAGTGAGATACGAGAAATCACAGTGAATGCACGACTTCGTAACAGCCAGGGAAAACGGAGAATAACACGAATCTTGCTTTTGAATCTCGTCAAATCTGGGGCAAGTTTGCACAGGTGGCATAGTAAAATATTTAGTTGATAATAATTGATAACGACCATTTGTCAAAAACATCTGTACGGAAAAGTTTCGACGTCGTTGTTTTCTCGAGCATTCATCGTTTCGTGTTTAATACAAATGTCTTACTAATAAACTTTATTATTTAAAGACAGTCAAAACCAACAAACCGGCTCACAATAATGTGGAAAACCTACATATGTCCATAGTAACCTTTATGTATATATTTATATAGCGTGTGCAAGGAGATATATGTATGTAAGTATACGGGCGTGTGTGTGTGTGTGTGTGTGTGTATATATGATTTATGTATAGGATTTATGTAAACACTACACAAGAAATGATCAACAAATTCAACAAACTTAACAAAAACCTCCGTTTTTGTGTGTATTTCGTGCGAACTTTCAGTGTACGTAAAGACGCGGACGGCTCTTAAAACCCATTGGTTACTATTGGCGTCGATTGGCATTGTACACGAAAACTAAGGAGAACAATCTGCAAGAGTTAAACAATCGTTTGTTTCTACAGAAATCATCCGTGTGTGCTCCAACTATCGATGCTTCAAGTCATAAGGGAAGCCGCCATGCATATTGGTTTTGTGCCTCGCATACCGCAAACCTCGCATAACCGCCTACGTAATGCAGACCGATTATTTTTAGCGAGATGGCCGATTTTGTCAAAAAAACAGAATTTGTCTTAATTTCAACACAGAGATCTTCGATAAGCATGCGGTAGAAGCAAACACATTTGTTTTCGTTTGTCTTTCTCCTCACACATATTTGATTTCTTGCTTTCCACCCGTCCTCCGTCCGCCATCATACTATGGCTCCCCTTTACGCAGTCCGTAATAAATGATTGACTAAATAAATAAATTTTGGCGACTAGATAAACAAGCGCAGCACAATTGTCCAGATAGAACGCGGCGTTTCGATAATAACAATAGTAATTATAATAATCGCCATAGTAAAGAAGACTATCATTCACCAATCAACCGCTCTACCCGACGTCAAGTCTAGTTGAAATAAGAATAGTATCATCGTAATATATATTAATTATCGTCATAATTATTATATATATATATATATATATCCTGCGTAGTAAACCCCGCCGGAGCGTACTACTCAACGACAATGCGTGATTAAATAAAGAAAGTATTATAAATACATATATATTTTAAGACCGTAATCGATATGATTACATACTTTCTACAGCCGTCGTGCTATCACCATTCCTGCTTTGGTATTTGTCGTTCACAGAATTACGAAGGAAACGTTTCCTTGTTAAACTGCTGTTATGTTTCAATGATCATCGCCGACGACAGGTCAAAAATTTCACATCAATCACATCCAATAAAGGGTGTCCGCGAGTGCATGCAGATTTTAAAACAGACCGCAACAAAGCTCGTCCTCAAATAAGTATAGACCTCTAATCGATATGACGTTTACACTTTCCCTAATCTGGCTAAATCAGATCTGGTCTTCTCCAACGATCAGAAAGGCCTGTCTGACTTCGCACGTACGAAACCTATGCCGGACTAAGCTAGAGACGCCCACCCCATTTGGATTAGTGCTCTATTTCATTAAGATCGATTTAGATCATCATCACCACTCATACTTTCATCTGTATATACCAATATTATTTACAAAACTATGTAGCTGCAATAATAATAATAAGTTTTATCTATCCATCATTATTTAAATTATATGGTCGTCGTACGATGTTACATCGTACGATTCACTATATATTTATGTATACTTATAAACAGTAACTTTTTTTCCCATGAAGTCGTTTGTTTGTTGTCTTTTTATGTTCTTCACGTGTCTGCTTATCCGTGAAGGCGTAGCTTTCTCTTTTTCTAATTTTTGCTTATTAGATAAACATCTATTTATATATACACAGAGTATATTACGAAACAGAGCCATCGCAAGGCTACTGATCTCGAAGGGCTGATTCCAATAAACCAATTGCGTTCAAGCTACGAAGTTGGTGGCAATCTATCAACTCAAACAAAAATGTCTTTAGGAAAATTCAACCGAGTGATATAATACTCTTCTCTGTATATAAATATATCTATACTTGCTAAACTTCACTTAGCACAACGTTAAATATTTCAGTGACAAGTTCGATGCCGCAAGTCGGCACCCGGATGATTCCATCTGTGCGCGAAACAAGACGCCTACGGAAAAAAAGGGGGAGGGTAGAATAAACATCAATAGGGACATCATTGCCGACTAGTAATTTAATGACTAAAAACTGATCGATCGACTGATGAGTCCGATCAGTGGCAATCTATTGCATACGTGGCTTTACTTCTAATTGGACTCGCACAGAGGAGCAAGTAGAAGCTCAAAGATAAAAAAAAAAAAGAAAAAAAAAAAAAACTAAAGTCTAATATAGGTTCGTTGTTTACATTTTCTTCCGTCTGCTTTTGCCGAAAGAGGAGCTGCGAGCGTCAACAATAAACACGGCAGACGCACCACCACTAATTATTGTGCACTGCTTACTCCATACGCAAGCAATAAATAGATAATTGAAACAATAACAGATAATAAATTATTAAAATTATAATATAGGAGCTAGGTTGAATTGGACTAGAAAAACGTTATGTGACCTTAAGGTGCACGTAATCGAAAATGCTAGTATATTACTATCAGTATAGGTCATGTCTGATACATGGCAGCATGACGTGATCACAACATAATCAAAGCTGGTTCTTTGTTCGGTTAACTAAAAGCCTCCTGACAGGAAAATAAAGATCAACAGACAAAACTGGATGAATCTCAGTTATCAACAGAGAACCGTTCCTCGAAATAATTCGAAATTATAAACCATTTCGATCGAAAAGTGGACGTCACTATATATGAGTATTTTCTAATTGTGCCCTATTATTATGTTAAAAAAACATCTGTGTGTCAAACAAGAAAGTATACGTAAATTTCACGAATCCATTTCAACAGGTGAAGGCATCGTTGCGCAGCTCTGATCTTCACTGGCAATACTTAAAATGATCATTGGAGTCGTGCGTACCCAAGATGATTTACCAGCAAGTAAATTTCTTATTAGAGTCTGTCGATGTGTTGCTCATCAGACATAACCAAGCCTTTGTCTCACGCTCCAGGCGTCGCGACGTTCACTTGACTGTGTGCGCGCGTCTTTGGCGTAATGATCTCATCTAGGAGCGTGTTTAAGCGAAAGTTTTTTATGTTTTACTCAAGGCAGAAAGCCAGATTCATTTAGAAGATGCGGTCTACTAATTATGGTGTTTTGTTATTATGAGTTCAAAAAAAATTAGTTAAATAATGGGCTTCTTAAATTTCACCAACTAGTACCGCGTTTGCACGAAACAAAATGTT
>NW_019213433.1:8763-15956 GCF_002532875.2 Varroa jacobsoni
TATATATAAAGGCAAAGTTCTGAAGCAACTATCTCATCTTGACACCGCTCTTGGTGAATGTGCCGCCCGTCCTTGTGGCACACCAATTCCAATATGTGTAACTTGTCTTTCCGCGTTTTCTGCCTTCACTTTGTTCCTCTCATTGTCTCGCTTCCGCCAATTCTCTCGCATTTCGGTTGGTGTTTGGCGCTTTTCGTATGTTTTCTAATGGTCTCTCCTTTGGGTTTCTGCGGAGCATTTGTGTTACTGCGGCTGGGCATCCCATCGATTCCTTTTACCGCGCAATGAGTACTTGCCTATCAGTAGCCGCATTTTGTAGTCACAGCTACGTCAATAGCAACGGTAGCAGTTAGATTCATTGTTGTAGCCGATTGCGGGGGACATAATAACACTGATCACTGATTACCACCAGCTGCCTCGGCCTCCATAATAATCTCTTCAGGCTCAGGGAATTTGTAGTTTTTGAACTCGAAATCCTCTGGTCGCATCTGGTGGATAGTCTGAAGATGTGTGCGCAGGTTTCCAGGCCAATTGAACATTTTTTGACAGATCACGCACTCGAACCTGATCATATTCCGTATTCAGCATCAAAAAGGGGAAAAGAAAAGGAACAACACCATATGCAAAGGAGAAAGTCACGTTATTCGATAGGCAATGCTATTTCAGCACACACTATAAGATATACTGAATACTTAATTTGTTAGTATTCAGCCTTGTATGTCTGTAATATAGTGTGACGTCAAGCTTCATCTATAGTACGTTGGTCATGGCCAAAAAAAATGTTGATCATTAACAAATTTGTATTTACACAATGGGATAGTGCAGACACGATCTAATTCCACCAACGTTGTTTTGATTTCTCTTACTATTGATATTACCCATGGCCGTAGTGATGATGAAAATTGTTCGCACTTACCTCCTATTGAAGGGTTTATGCATGAGCATATGTCGTCTCATTGAATGCTTCGTTGAGTAGGACTTTTTACAGATGGGGCACTGATTATCCGTAGGTACCTGAGTGCCCGGCCGACTCATTTGCCCAAGATCCAACTGCGATCGAAAGGAAGTTATGACTCTTATAAAATGTTGACGATTTTAAGTTGCGAACGATTGAAAATTACGAGGGTTGGGCTAAAACTACGTACATTGTGTAGGCCTGCCGTCACCAGAGAACCAATGCAGGCGACGGCAGCACTTGTATAATTAAATATGTATGCGCAACGAACTTCAATATATTATTGTGAGGTATTGTCGTAATGAGTTAAACTTAGCTGTTATTTGCTAAACATCGACGGTTCAATTAATACAAACTAATAGGTAACAGTTTGGACTCAAACATACGGAGATACTAACCTTTCCCTTCGCGCTTTGCATTGAATTGAGGTAGCTATTGTATCGAGTGATAAATTCATCAACGTTTCCATCCTCGACCTCATCGACTATCTCCTTCTTGATCGTGTTCGCATTGAGGATAACCCCCTGATCCGAATCCGTGTTAACAGACTCCCTCTTGACTGTACCTGTAGTTTACATATACGGAACATAGCCACGGGGCAGACGACGATGCACGCACAAAACGCCAGAACACGCGTCCCCCAGGTCCGCACATCGCACAACCGCATTCACGCACAGTAGACGTTCACGACGACGACGACGACGACGACGACGACGACGACGACGACGATGACGACGACAACGACAACGGCGAAAACAACGGCGGCCATAAACAATAATCAGACGTTCACACCGATATCCGTACACGACAACAGAGAAGGACAGAAGAAAATCACAGATCGCCACAACACAGAAACGTGTTGGACCTCGAGTTAGTTTCGGCTGACTGTTATACGTCCGGGCGAGGGATAGTGTTAACCTATTCTGCCGTCTGGTCTATTCTTTCTACACAATTCTATTCGGATGGCTACAACTAGTCATTGATTGTAGTCCGGCAATGAGATTCTCTTACGACCCTGACAAAACTTTCTCGCTCGCCAAGTCTCGAAATGTGACTTAAAAACCAGTCCCAACGTTTGACTCGAGTATTGTGTATCTGTTTATTTATCTCGTTCTTCTTCTTCTGTGAGCTTGCTTGTCTGTTGGCGGTTCCGTCTGAAAGCCACGAGGGACCGGCGAGACGGAGACGACGATCTCGCGCGCTTATTTTCTATGCTGCGGGCAGACAGGGCCTGATAACCGGATGACATGGGCCAGCGGTGAATGCGGATGACCGCGCTCTCTGCAGACCGGAGAGCACTAAGAACACGAATATAGCAGGAGCGTTTCAGGATAAGATACGCAGCAGCAGCAGCAGCAGCAGCAGCAGTAGTAGCAGCAGGATAAGTAGGTAGTAGCCAATTACAAGGTTGTCTATTCGTCGCTGCACACAGAAACGAACGCCGACTTGCGATCACTGACGACTAACGCAACATGTCTGCACTTTGCCTCCTGTCACACGGTATATGTTGAGGGGTTACAGGAAGTCGCTACGAACGAAACGGTGGGTTATCGGTAGCACACTAGCTAAAAAAAGGCAGAAAAGAATATTGGTACGACTACGAGCAGCAGACACAAAAGCGGTTCCGACAATAGCGACACAACAATAATCACGACGAGCGTGTGCGGCGATCGCCGCTGCCCCGTTACTGCCAAGAGAGGCCACGTACTCAGAGATTGTAAATTGCCTGATGAAATGCCGCACCATGCGCAACAGACTAAGTAAGCAACGTGAGCTGACCAACAGCGTTGCTGCGTTATGCGGCCTCTACGGTCCACGGAGATTCGTGACGGGAAACGGAATAGCACAGCCGACACGCTCGCGCCAACATGGCGAAAAGTGGTATGTGTGACTGTTTCACGTTAGCAAGGTCCGATTATTACGTATTTTCATATAGTGAACGTCATTACGTATCGATTACAAAGCAGAGCTAGCCACGCTAGTAGCTACGACCGAAGGGAGCGACAATATTTCTACTTCGTGCAGCAGTTTCGCGCGTCTTGTCCACCCCTTATGCATGAGGCGCACACCGAGTCAGAGTAATCGTAGAGTACATAAGTGCTTCTCGGCTTTATCTTGTCACCAAATGCCAGCGGCGAGGAGATAACACATTTCAATAGGGACAAAATGTGGAGAAGTCGGGAGGAGGGCAAAGGGGCAGGGGGAACAAGGGATGAGCAGTTGGATATAATAGCGGAGGCCGCCATCGACAAGAGCCTCTCCTCCAAATGGATATCAGTCTCAAGACGTCTCTTAGTCTTTCATGGGAAGACGCCAAAGAACATCAGACGAAACGGGAAAATGCTCAATGTCCAATTCGCAGACTAATTCGGGGGCATGATTCTATGTCCAATAAACGAGGTTTATGTAGAACTGAAGAAAAAATCATTGGTTATTCACAAGGACCTGCTCAAGAAAATAAAGGAAGCTCAACGAACCTTTGGGGGGCGCCTAAAACTCGTTCAATAGGAAAACGGCTATTGATATCTTCTTGGAAGTTGTGCAAGTTACAAAGCCTCAATAATAGTAGACTGAGGAATACGCGAAAGGTCAAGCGAAAAGCAGTTTAGTACACAGGAACGCGCCACTTTTGCAGAGTGTTCAAACAAACAGACACATCTACGGCATATTTTCATATGCACAACTGCTCGACCAGGGCGACGAACTATTCGCGATCTGAACATATCGCCAGTTAAGGCAGTAATCCTTCCGTTAAACCCCAACAACTGACGCCAGTCAGCGCACCGGCGTTCGAAACCAGGGGGGCACCTTCGGGTATATGAAGAACGTACTTACGGTACATATGTTCTGATGTCGTTGTGTTCGCTGGCGTTGATTGCCTTTGCTGGTCCTGTGGTGGATTGCTTCCGGTCGGTTTGGGGTGCCCCACCGATGCCGTCAGCGTTAGTAGCTGTGGCTACGGCATTGTAACTCCGGCATTGTTGGCCGTAAGCACCTCTTCTGCCAGATATCGTGATGGCAGACACACTTTTGAGCGGAGGTCGCTATTGCTCGCCGTTGCTGGTTGGGGGACGCCGGCTGGTGCCTGCATGTGCCGCCTCTACAGTTCACAACGAGGCAACTCGTAGATAACAGATCCATAAAAGGAGCAAGCAAACGGCAGACGAACCGATGAGGGCCTACCCCAAAGAGTTCAACCACCTCCGGTGCCCCTGGCCTCCGTCGCTACTCAACCGTACGATTGTTCCATCCCACCACGCGGCCACTGTTACTGCAGCAATTGCTGCTGCTGCTGCCACTGCCGTCAAACAGCTTCAGCTTGAACTTTTGAGCAAACTGTAACGACGGGGCTGCAGGCACAACCGCGCGACGAGGCGGCGACGCTTAAGAAGAATTACTACGAGCGCCGCGCTCTCATTCGAAAATAGCATTCCAACATACCATGTACAGCCGGACCGACACAATCATCGCTGTTGCTGCGGATGATGATGATGATGGAAGTGGCAGCAACGGCGACTGGTGCCCGACGTTAAGCCCAATTCGTCTTCCTGTCAACCAGCACAGTTTACGTTGATGCACGCCGCTGCCCCGGACGTCGCTGGCTAAAGTCAATGCTGGTAGCTATGGACAGTCAACACGATCGATGAGGAGTAGCCGATAGCGCACCTTCGGAGGAGAACCATGAGAAACGGAATGGTACCAGCGAATAGTACCAATCAGCTAGCCTTGTTCCCGATACCCCATCTGCTGACCGGTCGTTCGATCTCTCTTCTCCCATTCTTTTGCTTCTCCATTGGCTGAACCTTTGTTATCCGCTGTTGGCCCCTCCATGCCCATATTCAGTTAATGGACTGTCGTTATCAGGTAGCGTTGCCTGTGCTTGCCCCTTTCTTGGTTGCTTTGACTATCCGTAAAGTCGTAGCAGCAGCAGCAGCAGTAGTAGTAATAGTAGCAGCAATGTAGAACGGAGCAGACGGGCGGAGTCCATGCCGGCAACAGACAGTCGCGATACCGAGTTAGTCAACGGCAGCGGCGACAGCAAGAACGACAACACACACACATAAAAGCCACGGCTTGCCTGCCCTATGACTGGCGCTGGCCTGCTGATGGCTTCAGCAGGCACCGCCAAACGTCACTGTTGTGCACGCAGCGCCGTCGCCAGCCAAATGCGAGTATCTTGCTAGCGGCAACACCCCTCGAGGAGCGAGACACTGAGCAATCTAGTCAGCTTTGTCCCGGCGAACAACGGCAGTGATTGGAGCAAATAAGGAGAATGGGGACGAGATACATCTACGACGGAGGAAGGACAGAGGCTCACGGCGCAGACGGTGGCAGCGCAGGGAAGAGAGAAGCAAGCAGTTCCTTTTTGTGCTAGCATTATCAGAGCTCTGTACCCCTGTTTCGTAGCAGCCTTCTCAATCGCGATGACGTTAGCGCCGATGCTAGTAGCTACAATGACAACGGCGATTCGAACGAAAGCAACAGCGAGCGCGGCAGCAACAACAAAGTTCACTATCGTTGTTTCTGTTGCATAGACTCTGTGGCAGCCACCTGCCCCTGTGGTGCATTCTGTTAAGTTGCCATGTGTTTGCGTGTTGGTGCCAGTCGCCGCCAAGAGCCGTGTCAGCCACACATCGGTAGCAATGATAGTACGCACGAGCTGCACCACTCCATCTGTCGAGGGCAAGCAAAAGTTACAACGCCAAACGCAGAACCGCCAGCGCAGAGTGCGATAGCAGGAAGATCAACAGACAACAGCCACAGATCCCGACCGAAAATAGTAGAACGCCCAGTCGACGCTGCGGTGTGTAGTGATGGACAGCGGCGGCGGCGGCGGCGGCGGCGACGGCGACAGCCGTCAACCACTCGGGGGGGAGAATCTTTTGGATTTGTTTCTTGTTTATTTCATCCCCCTCGTCTTGCTTGGCAAACGCACCGTTGCCAACAGGAGGATGCCGTTTGAATCCTCCGAACAGCAGCAGCGGCGGCGGTAGCGAATGGATTCGCTGTTGCTTCATACCGCTGCCGTCTTCGTCTGTATCTCGATTAGTAGAAAGCCAGCCAACCAGGCAGACAGGCAGGTCGATTTATTTGATACAACGAGAAAAGTCTGGATATATAAATACTCTAAAAGATTTTATTTTACCATCGGCAAGACATTTATCGGTAGACACTCAAAAAGCTTTGACGATAGAGAAAGTTACATTTGATAAAAGGTCGCCATAACATTCGCTAGAACAGAAACACTATCCTCTGCCTTATCTGCCAATTATTATTGCTATATATTATACAAACACATATGTGTGCGTAATTTCGTTTGCAAGAGACGACATTCACTAGAAATGCATCACTACCAGGTTATTCTTAATTCAAACAACAGTCATTTACATTCCAGCAATGGACATTTGTAGAAAAAGGGTCCTAAAACACCATCAAGAAGTCAATAAACATTGTTGCGACGGGTTACCTAACACCGTGTTCAACCAAACGTAGGTAGAGAACTTCACAAAGTAAGTTAACAGATTGAATTGTATTGCGGAGAGAAACAAGAACACCTCTTATAAGCTAACACTGAAAGACAAAGACAGGAAACAAATCCAAATAGATGTTTTTAACGAAGATAATTAAAAAAAAAAAAAACAAAAAAAAAACAGAGAACAAATATGGTCAACAGTAGGAAACATGGAATAAAATCAAAATGCCCCATTAATAAATAGCAAGGTAAAAAAAAAATAGAAAACAAAGATATACTTGCGTCTGACGACGAGTGACAGAACGAACATATGATCACGTGAGCACCAACGTAAAGGGGGCCACGCACAGCGTCAACTGATTTAACCAAAACAGGGGAACATCTGGTTGTGCTGATGGCTGTAGTGATGATGGTGGCATAAAAAATGTGTGGGCTATTGGTTATGTTTTCATCGATAATGTTCAAGTTATTTCTTATAAGAGATGTGTACCGAGCCTTTTACTAGCTCTGTTTTTTCGAAATAATAACAGATTTGGGAACGAGATACCTTCCGCGAGCTAACATGTCTTTCTTCTGGCTTAGACCAACTATGTTTCTACGCAACAGCATATATATATATGTATATATGGCAGTTGACTGTTTCTACATACTATTATAACTGATACAATAAGTATACAACTTTGAGATCTTATATCCGCTGTCCGCCAAATTGTAAATCTGTATGTATTTTAACGATATTTTTTTGTAGGAAATGACTAATATATA
>NW_019213434.1:0-146466 GCF_002532875.2 Varroa jacobsoni
AAAAAAAAACGTATGCGACAGAAGCCCTTCGGATTCTATCCTATAGAGTGAGAACAATTCGGATCAAATGTAGGCAAAAAAAAAGTTCCCGATAGAAGCCCATTGGATTCTATTTTATAGAGTGAGAAGTCTATTCAGATGTGGGCAAAAAAAAACCGTTTTCGATAGAAGCCCCTCGGATTCTACCCTATAGAGTGAGAACAACTCGGATCAGATGTAGGCAAAAAAAAACGTTTCCGATGGAAGCCCTTTGGATTCTATTCTATAGAGCGAGAAGAACTCGGACAGGATATAGGCAAAAAAAAAACGTTTCCGATAGTAGCCCTTTGGATTCTATTCTATAGAGTGAGAAGTCTATTCAGATGAGGGCAAAAAAAACGTTTCTCATAGAAGCCCTTTGGATTCTATTCTACAAAGTGAGAAGTCTATTCAGATGCGGGCAAAAAAAACGTTTCCGATGGAAGCCCATTGGATTCTATTCTATAGAGTGAGAAGTCTATTCAGATGTGGGCAAAAAAAAACGTGTGCGACAGAAGCCCTTCGGATTCTATCCTATAGAGTGAGAACAACTCGGATCAAATGTAGGCAAAAAAAAAGTTCCCGATGGAAGCCCATTGGATTCTATTTTATAGAGTGAGAAGTCTATTCAGATGTGGGCAAAAAAAAAACCGTTTTCGATAGAAGCCCCTCGGATTCTATCCTATAGAGTGAGAAAAACTCGGATCAGACGTAGGCAAAAAAAAACGTTTCCGATGGAAGCCCTTTGGATTCTATTCTATAGAGCGAAAAGGACTCGGACCGGATGTAGACAAAAAAAAACGTTTCCGATAGAAGCCCTTTGGATTCCATTCTATAGAGTGAGAAGTCTATTCAGATGCGCGCAAAAAAAACGTTTTCGGTAGGAGCCCTTCGGATTCTATTCTATAGAGCGAGAAGAACTTGGACCGGATGGAGGCAAAAAAAACGTTTCCGATAGTAGCCCTTTGGATTCTATTCTATAGAATGAGAACTCCATTCGCATGTAGGCAAAAAAAAAGTTTCCGATGGAAGCCCATTGGATTCTATTTTATAGAGTGAGAAGTCTATTCAGATGTGGGCAAAAAAAAACCGTTTTCGATAGAAGCCCCTCGGATTCTATCCTATAGAGTGAGAAAAACTCGGATCAGATATAGGCAAAAAAAACGTTTCCGATGGAAGCCCTTCGGATTCTATTCTATAGAGCGAGAAGAACTCGGACCGGATGTAGACAAAAAAAAACGTTTCCGATAGAAGACTTTTGGATTCTGTTCTAGAGAGCGAGAATAGCTCGGATCGGATGTAGGCAAAAAAGTTTTTCATGGAAGCCCTTCCGATTCCGTTCTATAAAGTGAGAACCACTGGGACCGGACGTAGGCAAAAAAAGTCTTCCATAGAAGCCCTTCCGATTCTGTTTTATAGAGTGAAAACAATTCGGATCGGACGTAGGCAAGAAAAAGTTTTCCATATAAGCCCTTCAGATCCTGTTTTATGGAGTGAGAATAACTCGGATCGGATGTAGGCAAAAAAGTTTTTGATAGAAGCCTTTCGGATTCTATTCTATAGAATGAGAACAACTCGGATCGGGTGTGGGCAAAAAGGTTTTTGATAGAAGCCCTCCGGATTCCATTTTATAGAGTGAGAACAAATCGAATCGGATGTAGGCAAAAAGAAAACGTTTCCGATAGAAGACTTTCGCATACTATTGTATAGAGTGAGAACAGCTCAGACCGGATGTAGGCAAAAAAAGTTTTTGATAGAAGCCCTTCGGATTCTATTTTATAGAGTGAGAACAAATCAAATCGGACGTAGGCAAGAAAAAAGGCTTCCGATAGAAGCCCTTCGGATTTTGTTCTATAAAATGAAAACAGCTCGGACCGGATGTAGGCAAAAAGAAAACGTTTCCGATAGAAGCCCTTTGGATTCTATTGTACAGAGTGAGAACAACTCAGATCGTATGTAGGCAAAAAGAAAACGTTTCCGATAGAAGACTTTTGGATTCTGTTCTACAAAGTGAGAACAACTCGGATCGGGTGTGGGCAAAAAGGTTTTTGATAGAAGCCCTCCGGATTCCATTTTATAGAGTGAGAACAAATCGAATCGGATGTAGGCAAAAAAAGTTTTTGATAGAAGCCCTTCGGATTCTATTTTATAGAGTGAGAACAAATCAAATCGGACGTAGGCAAGAAAAAAGGTTTCCGATAGAAGCCCTTCGGATTCTGTTCTATAAAGTGAGAACCACTCGGATCGGACGTAGGCAAAAAAAGTTTTCCATAGAAGCCCTTCCGATTCTGTTTTATAGAGTGAGAACAACTCGGATCGGATGTAGGCAAAAAGGTTTTTGATAGAGGCCCTTCAGATTCTATTTTACAGAGTGAGAACAAATCGAACTGGACATAGGCAAGAAAAAAGGTTTCCGATAGAAACCCTTCGGATTCTGTTCTACAGAGTGAGAACAACTCAGATCAGATGTAGGCAAAGAAGTTTTTGATAGAAACCCTCCGTATTCTGTTTTATAGAGTGAGAACAATTCGGATAGGATGTAGGCAAAAAGAAAACGTTTCCGATGGAAGACTTTTGGATTCTATTCTACAGAGTGAGAACAACTCGGACCGGGTGTGAAAAAAAGGTTTTTGATAGAAGCCCTCCGGATTCCATTTTATAGAGTGAGAACAAATCGAATCGGATATAGGAAAAAGAAAACATTCCCGATGAAAGCCCTTCGGATTCTGTTCTATAGAGTGAGAGCAACTCAGATCGGATGTAGGCAAAAAAAAGTTTTTGATAGAAGCCCTTCGGATTCTATTTTATAGAGTGAGAACAAATCGAATCGCACATAGGCAAGAAAAAAGCGTTTCCGATAGAGGCCCTTCGGATTTTGTTCTATAAAATGAAAACAACTCGGATCGGATGTAGGCAAAAAGAAAACGTTTCCGATAGATACCTTTTGGATTCTATTGTACAGAGTGAGAACAACTCAGATCGTATGTAGGCAAAAAGAAAACGTTTCCGATAGAAGACTTTTGGATTCTATTCTACAGAGTGAGAACAACTCAGATCAGATGTAGGCAAAGAAGTTTTTTGATAGAAACCCTCCGTATTCTGTTTTATAGAGTGAGAACATTTCGGATAGGATGTAGGCAAAAAAAAAGTGTTTGATAGAAGCCTTTCGGATTCTGTTTTATAGAGTGAAAACAAATCGAATTGGATGTAGGCAAAAAAGTGTTTGATAGAAGCCTTTCGGATTCTGTTTTATAGAGTGAAAACAAATCGAATTGGATGTAGGCAAAAAAGTGTTTGATAGAAGCCTTTCGGATTCTGTTTTATAGAGTGAAAACAAATCGAATTGGATGTAGGCAAAAAGAAAACGTTTTCGATAGAAGACTTTTGGATTCTATTCTATAGAGTGAGAACAACTCGGATCGGATGTAGGCAAAAAAAGTTTTTGCTAGAAGCCCTTCGGATTCTATTTTATAGGGTGAGAACAAATCGAATCGGGCATAGGCAAGAAAAATAGGTTTCCGATAGAAGCCCTTCGGATTCTGTTCTATAGAGTGAGAACAACCCGGATCGGATGTAGACAAAGAAATTTTTCATAGAAGCCCTCCGGATTCTACTCTATTGAGTGAGAATAACTCAGGTCGGATGTAAGCAAAAGGAAAAAAAAACATTTCCGATAGAAGTTCTTCGAATTCTATTCTATAAAGTGAAAACAACTTGGATCGAATGTAGGCAAAAAAAGTTTCCGATAGAAGCCCTTCGGTTTCTATTGTACATAATGAGAACAACTTAAATATCCAAGGCGTTTTACATCATGTCCGGTAGGAATTTTATGCTGTAATCATAGCTTAAAACTAATGTCTTATATTAAACAACAATTGTCGCCTGACCAAAAAAATAGAGGTCGCTTCACTAGCAACCAGGCTCCACATTTATTGGTTTCATTTGAACAAAGCATTATAATCAGGACTAGCTGCTACTCGGTATGCTCGTATCGGCCTGTTATTCATTCACCGAAAATAAATTTGTGTTCCTAACATAAAATTTAACAAATAGTCTACGGCTAAAAAATGACTATTCCTGCTATTAGCATCGGTGAACTTGGCCATCAGTGACGTTCTGTTGTAAGGCCTCAAAAGGCAACGACATCATATTAAGATTGGGACAATTTTCTTATTAGAAATATGTCGCAATTCTGAAAATGCAATGTGTGAATATGACGACTGGAAGCAAGCCTATATTTCTTGCACTTTTCCCACTGAAATGCTCAATCAATCAGAGCTCACCTTTGTTGGCTTAAGTAGAGAAACGATATGTCCATTCGCCAAAAATCAATTCGTCTCCTTCCAGCTTACGCAAGAATATCTGAGAAATGGTTATTTTTCCCATCGAAAAGTTTGCGATAGGAATGGTATAATTCTGTAATTGTTTGATACGGTGTCTCTCTCGCTGCTACACTTACTGAAATTAGTCGGTCACTTATTACTAAGTAGGCGCCAAGAGCCATCTAAATATTTGGTTCAGATGGATGTTACGTCCATCCGATCTAGTTGTATCTGCCCACCGGAACTTATAACTGCGTGAACGACAAATAAATAAGCGCATTTAAATGGGTAACGTTAATAAAGAACGAGCGCTCTTATATTCATATTTGATCCTTGGGGAAATCACGTGGCACCCATTCGTCGAATTTGCACGGAGGAGCTCAATTTCAGGGAGGCTTTCGCAACAAATATAGATCGGACTTTGAAATTTGTGTTCCAGCACTGCAGCTAAAGGCAGTTAGGAACACAGAATTATGGTGCTAGGTGCCGTCGTTTTTATGCGTTGGGGTTAGCTATCGAGAACTGTATAGTATGAACATCAAAGGATCTTTGAGTAACCAATGCAGATTTCAGTTTTTTTTTAAGCGCACCACACAGTGGACAGCGACAACGGAGTATGAAACGAAACCGTCGAAAGATCTATCTGTGGGATGTCGAAGTTGCAACACAGTAATTCTGCCTTACTTGTGTTTCGCAACGAACGTTAATCAGCTGCCGTGTCCCAATGATACTAGCAAAGCCGAACACCGAAACGAGATTCAAGGCTTAATAACCTACTTTTATAAACTGATAATTAGCCAAGTAGCTATTAACTCGAGAAACTCAAAGCTTAGGACGGAGTGGACAATGGAAAATACTGCACACTATTCAACTTCCTAATATATGCCTGAATCACACAAAATTATCCATATCATTTGAAGGGCGTCATCAAATCATATTTTAAATGTTCTAATTTACGACGTCAAACATTGTGATGACGCTAGGGGTGTTAGCATTTGTTGTCGAGTTCAAAAGTAATAGAAAGCTTCACCTTATACCTCACGACGCATATTTATTTTGCAGACTATATTGTTTGACATCGTTCCGTTGCTTCCGCAAAAACCAATTCGTTGTTGACGTTTGTTGTAAGACGAGTAGCAACACGACTGGCTGACATACCGGCTGATTGCTAGCTCGAATGTTAGCTACCTATAACAACTGGTAGTGATCTCTGTCATCTTCACCTCGCACTGGCGCGTTTCTTGCTGATTTGCTTACAGATATCGGGGTAATATTATTCGCGCAGGCGTTGGTGTCATTTGAAAGCAGTAGATGTGTTGGCTCTCTTTAGGCCCAGGACCTTTTGAGGATGGATCCGCAAAAATTCGTTATTATTTACATGGTTATAGTGATTATGGCGCCGAAGCTGCTCAGGCCCATCAAAAACTTTGTTGTTTACGGTCAAGAATCGTTCTCGAAAGAAACCGCCCAAAGATAACTCTGTCGCCTTCGTTCGACTAAGACTAACAGACACCATCTTTTTTTTATTGTCGTAGGTTTAAACGCCATTGTCTGACGAGGGGAAATTACAGTGCGTCCGCGATAACTTGCACAACTCCTTTAACTAACTTCATTTCAATGGAGAAATGCAAAAGGAGTCCTTACCACTTTTCGTCCAAAAACCACAGAAATTCTGGAATGATGGTCTTACAGCGCCACCAGACTTAATATCCTTTCAGCCAACTCAAGTTTTCCTTACTCAGCGCGTTCATTTGCAGCTAAAAATTTTCTTAAAGTACTTTATCTATTATCATCAAACGACTATGATCCATGCGAATGGGTGGGACTGATCGGACAAGAAGAGTTCGACTGTTATGACAACATGCATGCCGGAAAACACACACGACGACAAACAATAACTGCTTGAGTTTTTTTTTGCCTGCTGGGTATACAAAAATAGAATCTCTCTCTGTTAGCTGATCCACAGCTGCTTGCTTCGCACTTCCCATGAATACAGAATGTTTTCAGAGAAAGCAATCTAAAAAAACAATCAAGTGATAACATAAATGTTAACGAATTATTTTCGTCTATCGTTTGCTAATCATTTATTATTTGTAATATATTTATGATTCTTACAATGCTAATCCTTTCCTTCGAATATTTAAAAAAAGAAAAAAAAAAATCATGTGTTCTCTGTCTTTTTTAATCTGTTCCCTGCATATAGGTTTCGTTCCTTGTTCTCACGGTCCACATGTTACGTTGAACATGAAAAAGTTAAGCTAATTGGTTATCAATTACGAAAATTTAACATCTATAAAAATGCTATAAATTTATTAATTGAGAGTTATTTTACATGTGATATATATATATATATATATATATATATATATATACCTCGCATTTATTACCTACGTCGCTTCCTTTGTCTTCTTACAGTGTCTTCTTACTTTGCCGAAGGCAGGAACTGGCTATTATTGAGGCAGCAATAGACAGAACGCGTAATATTAAAATAGTGAAATCCAGTTTAAAATGTCTTAAACATGAACATTACAAACTGATGCAAATGATTTTTTCTTATTTCTGAGTAGCTAAGCACGTTTTTTGTCCCATTTCATTCAGAATTTGGGGCATAAGACGGCTCTTTCTCTACTGTCAACAATAGCTTGAGTGAACAAATAGGTAAGATTGGTGCCTATTGCCGACGCTTTAAACGTTCTCTCTGCAAGCCCGTCAACGTTGTTTTTATGACGAATTTTTACTCGAGGTCAGATTTTAACGATGAATTATCATTGGCCCACTTAGCAACAGGATATGTACATTTATTTTGAATGAAATAAATGAATATTCTCAGATCACCATTGAAATAATACTTTTCGAATATTAGTATTAGGAAATACAATTGAATTGCCTAGCAGTGTTTTGTTACCTTTTGCAAACTTCTTTTCTCCAGAAGCGCCGTGAAAGGTAACCGACAGGTGATTAAGGCACAACTCTTCAAGCCCTCAGCTCCGTCATATGATTTGCTCATTTTAATCTACTGCTTCTTACATTACTTACCTCGAATTTACCTAAATATTGGCGTGTTCTTTTAAAATGTAGACTCGTAGAACGGATTGCAGTCTAGGCAGAAGCAGCTCATTCAAACATTGACACTCATAAGGCAAATCCAGAGAATATCAAAATACACCGCTCTGTCTTTTGCTAAAATCGTACACCGTTGTTTTACACCTTCTAGCGTCTCGTTTAGTTATTAAAATTTATATTTAATTTAGGCCAACACGGACACACAATATGTTTCACCACAACAAAATCTATCAAATCTATCTAACAAAAATCACCACAACAAAATGTATCTCACCAGTATAGAACCAACGCTAGGACGTGTGCGCCGCAGTATTTCTGATTTAAAAAAGTAATAGCACTATATTAGAGTCCTAGTAAAGTTCTCGTGTTTAAAGGTTAATTTCGAAGGCAACTGCACCTTAAGAACTAACTCCTTGTTTGTTTTATTCGAATAAAGCTTACTGCTAGTTTTGAAGTTTTTTTTTTTTTTTTTCTTTTTTTTTTTATCTATTGTAGAATCGTAGCTCGCGAGCTATACGGTATCATAATTATTTACCACAGTTTCTTTTGCCTTGGTCTGTTTCTTCATTTTCATGTGCTTCTGGCCTTTTATGATAAACAAGATCACACAATCAACCGATCCACACAGCTGCTTTAAAGGGCAGATTTACTGAAAGGAAAACGAGTCATCTTTTTGAATTAAATATTATGTTCAGCTTCCACCTTAAAATCAACAAAGACGGAACATTGTTCAGTGCTTTCTTCCACGTGCCTAAGGCTTGCTATTCATCTCTTTGTGGCCCTGTTGTGCGCGTACGCTGCTCAGCGCTCCAGCGTTCCGGGCGAGTGCAGTAGGAAAGCAGGGAAGTAGGCGCCTCTCATATCCCATTTCTGGGCCTTATTGACGATCTCACCCAGCTCGGTGAATGTGTGTCCCGTGATCTCATTGATCCACCTAACTCTTGTAAGGGCTAATACGTGCTATTACATTAGATTTCTAGGCCTCCTCGTGAACAAGTTGTGCGTCATTCCTGAATGTAAAGTTTTTGAGCGCACTGCATCGCCAATAAGGAAAATTTCAACTTGGAAAATAACAAAATTGAAACGATTAGTGTCGGTTAAGATCGGCTCTCGGATTATCAGTCCATTATAAAAGTATCAATGACTCAGGCGTGTCGCTCGCGAGACAACTGTTCGTGTTCGGAGTATAGAGCGTGGGTGTACCGGTGTGGAGTATCCAGTTAGCGAAGCTAAGTACGTGCTGATGTTAGCGGGGATTGATCTCGATTGACTGATGGGCTGTACGACTGACTCCCTTTCTCGACCGAATGAAAAGCACCCGGGATTAGCTCCATCGACTACATGCGCTTTTGGTGTGTATTTGCCTCAGTGCCACTTATGTTAGCTTCTTGAGTAGGGTACAATAAAGACAGAACTAGTGTCAAGTTTACCTCATTTGACAATTACTTACCTTAATCCTTTGTCCTTACATGTACATTGTAAGTTTGTAGAGCATGAAAAAGACTTTAATTACCAGTATCACAGAACAGATCATGAATAATTAACTATGCATTGACAACAGAGTTCTCTATTATTGAATGTTATACTATTCGATCTTCACGAAAATTCTGTTATATTATCGATTGTCTGTACTTTATGTCACGTGTCTTGACTTAGTACTCATGTTATTATATCGGTATTTTTAACTTTGCCATATATTACAAATAGGAATATTCTTTTTCATTTTCTTACTATATTCTGGTATTGTTTTTTTGCCTCTAGCCAAAGTCTACTTTTCTTTGCATCACCAGCGCACCAAGTTATCAAGTTAAAATGCAACAAAAATTTTCTTTCCATTTGTTTACAATGGTGGAAAAACACATTCTCTTTTAAATTGTTTCGATATATAAACTTGATTGCTTTTACCCCCAACAACGACAATTACTATGCCCCGAGAATTCATTCGTAAGTTTACAATTATTTGTATAATATTATTGTATATTACACTGTAAGGCGTACCGCAATAAAGCTCCACTACTCGCTTTTAATGAGATGCTTTTGTTCGATGCAGCCGTATAGGCAGATGGCCGAATAGATGGATCGTGGTCGAGGGCGATAAACGGTACGTGATTGTTGCCACAGCCAACCGAGCTGTGCTTCAACTGGTAGCGATATACAGGGTGATGTTTTTCTAAGGGATAAGAAGACCTATAAAGAAGCTATTGAAATTAGTTAGAAATGCTAAATCATTTCGTTACCTCCATAGGATTTACTATGAGTCTGAGATTAGAAACAGCACTATTGTTTGCTGACTGTGGAAGTGACGCCTGCACAAAGCACAAGGTCGTCCGCGTACACGAGGACCTTAAGCTAACTCCCGTAAACTCCCGCCGAAATTCGTTTTGAGAAGTCTCCAGAACAGCAAGTCCGAGAAGAGGAGTGGGTTCAGGTTGTCCCTTTTTACGAACTCAGTAGAATCCTCTGTAAGAAGGTAGAGGGTTGCGCCACTTCTCCAATGTTTTCCCATTCTCTTACATTGCCGCGAATAGACCAAGCATGCATAAAGATAGACCTACTTCCGCTAAAATATCCATTCTTCTGGCACCAGAATTGGGTATTTTAATTTGGTAAGAAAAATCGGATGATTTAGCATAACATTATAAAGAAGATTGCCAGAGTCGCCGGCATGTGTGCTTCGGGGATTAGGTACTCTATTTTATAAACTCTGTGAGTAAAACCTGCGTATAATTATTTCCAATTAAAGAAAACGCAGGTGATTAACAAAAGCTATGCTAGCAAAGCTAGTATAGCTACCGTTGGTTCACCAACTCTTCGAAAATGCACCAAAACCGAATGCGTGCAAAAATACTTTGTGTTAACATTACAGCTTTTCTTATTGTTTTTGTTTTTTCTTAGTTTTATATTGATTAAGCAGAAAGCAGTTTAAGATTCCGCAGAGAGGTGCATCTTAGCTGATGTTGAACTTTATCTGGTATGGACACATGGGTGAAGACATAGTTTGGCATCACTATTCGACAATGTAACCTCTAGCAATTCCCGCTCTTAGACGCCTCAAATAATCGACCGTAAAAATCGCCTTTGCTCTGCTCGAAAGCCACGAAAATAACCTATTCTCAACATTAATATGTTTGAGTTATGTAAGAATATTTGAAAGACAGTACATTTACAGTCCACAGTTTTTATAGAGTTTTATTATCTTATTTGGCTCAATTGTCATTAGCCAGAGCTTTAGTGATCAAATTTTATTGGTTTTTAAGCAAGTTTGTACAAACCTGTCGAAAAGTAAATCAAATGCGAGTTCCTTTCTGTTTTTACCAGAATTAGTAACAATTTGAAACAAGCGTTATTAACAAAGACGCTATGAAAAAAAACATACCATGGAAGTAGCGCTATAGGACAAATATATAAAACGGATTGTATGTTCTTGAAGTAGAAGTTTGACTCGAGTAAAAACGACCGGTGGTGTACTGCAGTTAAGGTTACTAACTTTGTTGCACTGCAGGGCACAACCGATTCAAGTTTCCTATGACAAACTTAGACTATTAGAAAATAGAGTCAAATATAAATGTGCTTCAGGCTGAAAGCATTTAACTTCAGTTCTCCCAAAAAAGTGTACAGCGTTATTAAGTCGACATTACCCACGTATCGATATAAGAATAGATCATGTTTGGTGTCCGTGATCCACAATATATGGCCCACTAAAATTCAAATTTTTTTTACCGCGCAATCGTTATTCTAAATTCGTTCTGAAATATAATAACTGTAAATTCGAAGAAATCCTTTCGCGACTAAAGAAAGAAACAAACAAATATGCATTCAACAATTCTTATTTATTCATCTAATAAAAATAATGTACTGTGAAAAGCATTTGTTCTATTCGACTCTCTGTTTCTCCTTCTCGTATATGCTTGCGGTTCGCAGTTTAACTAAAATAAAATGACGAAAGCAATAGATTAAAGCGCACGCAAATTGTTCCATGTTAGATCCAACTTACCGCGGCGGAGCGTAAAGGTAACTCCTTCTCGAATAAATACGTTTCAACATGTTGTCCTCTTTTGAGGACTACTGTTTTTTAAAGAGTGCCTACAACAGTCGCCTACACCGTCAGAACGCGCTACGGTACATGAGATGATCGACTCCGAAACTGTCATTTTTCCCGCTGTATCCATTCCCATTGTTTATCTACGAGAACTACAAGTTACAAATCAACCAAAAATATTATGTCTCTACTACAACGCTATAATTATAACCCCGATATAAAGTAAGAAAATACTAGTTTTCTATTGATTCCCCCTACGTTTTATATTTTGTAACCCCTGAGTCAGTCCTCTGAGCATTAGGGATTACCAGACGCTTATTATCATTATATGCATTGAAAAATGCTCTATGCTTCCATTAATTTGGATGAAGTTGTACTAAATACCATACAGTACAACTCCGTCACCTGGGTGGATTAAATCAACTTCACTTTCTTCTGTCTGAATGCTGTCGAACGTCTAGTCATACGATTTTTAACTTAGAGTTTTCGCCTGAAATTGATACAACTTAGTAGAGCAGAGCATTCTGATTTAAAATTCTTTCAAAAAAAAGCAAAGATAGCTTCTATTCGACAGTGCAGCTTAAAGTGAGATTAAATCGTCCGCTTGACGAGCGACATATTCAGTCTTAGTGAAACTCAAAGTCACATAGTTTAATTTTAGGGGTGCAGTAATATTGTAAATAGTACCACTAAGATTTGGGTTCCAGAATAGATGTGAATAGGGAATTTCATTAAATAAATAATATAAACTTATCAGTACGCCATGAGTTCTCCGACCAAATTAGCTCTTAACATAATTTTTGCTTAGGTAGGTCGTTTAAGTCCTTCTTAAATATTAATTGGGCAATCCCAAAACAAGAATGAAACAATTTTCACAAGGTAGCAAGCAGAGATTGTGTTGTACGAGCGAAAACCTATTGAAAAAGTTAATTTCATTATAACAATGAAACGTTGCGCCGAAAAAGGTGATAAGTAGTTGTAGTTGGAATTTTGTAAAAAAAAACATTTTATTAGGAGGTAAAATCCATTTTCTGAAAAGGTAAATTATTTTGAAGAAGTGGCCGAGTAGTAACAAAAGTATGTCGCGCTACAGTAACGTGGCGTCGGAATAGGATTACGGAATGATTGCAGTAAGGTGTAGTATAGGCGTATTATTTAAGATCGGAACGGGAATGGTGCAACAGGGTCACCGTGAGTAGTAATAATAATAGTAGTAGTCTGCGCCAGACCTACAGTTTGGATTAGGTTTATTTCTAAATATTTACGAACTTCAATAATTCCGTTGAAACGACCAAACAGAAGCTGCGCGTTGAAGAAAAAAACTTTTACCTATATAAAGTTTTGATTCATCTTATTATTAGAATTATTTCTTTAATTAAGATTAGTTTTTATCTTCAGTTAACAGAGTAACAAAAAAATAAGATACGACAGACCAACGCGATTACTGAGACTCAGTAGCGAACCGGAGTGAATCAAGGAAATCACCGCAGAGGATCCTTAACGGAAATTAACTGGACTAATTATCGCAGACGGAACCTTAGACTCGAACTATGGTGTAAGCTAGACTGGGTGCATCGCAAATTATGTCAGTAAAAGGTAATGAATCAACCATTGTTCCAGTTAAACAGGGCTGTACATTCAGTAGACGTAACACCATACTTATCTGAGCGGGTAAATTAATCAGAAAGTAGATGTCACAAGACGAAACCCGCCTCCTTCAGGTTGGGTAAAACTCTTTTCAAAGGTACAGTTTTCTTAAAAATAAGATAGCATTCAGAAGATGCAAGTATTGCGAAGCTATTATACGGGCATTCATGTCTGCAGGAAGCGTGGGTGTATTTTTAAAATCGTGCTTTGGCGTCCCTAATGCGTTTTAAAACATTTTGCAGAGGCTATTTTCATATCTATCTTAAATGAGCATCCAAGAATTGCAAGAGGTGTAGTCCTACGTTATCTCGCACTATATCTTCATTTTTTCCATAGCTGTTGTTATTTATCTTCGCTCGAATTGATTTCTTCGTGCAAGTTGGTTTCGGCTTCCAACAATTCGCTTCATCGCAGCCTTTCCATCGCTAGTACATACCTGTCTTACTCTGTCACTAGCGTGTGCTGAAATCTTTGCAACCTTGGAAGCGATTATCAGTATCTTCATTACGTGTTCGTGTTCAGTTGTGTTTTGAAATGTAGGACAGCTTCTACGAACCGCGCGTTGCCCCCTTCACTCCACCTTATAGTGATTCAGTTCTATCCTATCTTCGCTTTCTGTTCGGCAAAAGTGCTATCTTGACTCACTTTCTCCCCAGTTGAACCTTATAGACTCCGGTAACTCTCGAGCTCATCTGCGAACGCCATCTCCTAATTTCTTCTATCAATCGGTAGATATCGTCAGGAATATATCAGTTTTTTTCTCTCATTTTAAAGAAAGTGATTCTGCTTGTCATTGATTAAGTAGAGGTTTTTTCCTATCCAACAAGTGCTCCTCTGGGCAATGTGCGTTTATTTACTTGGTGTGAGATGGTTCGGTGTGAAACCTATCAGTTTGTGCACTTTTTTTAGGTAACTTGACGCGGTGCGTATTAGAGTGCTCGAAGTGTGGCTTCAGGCAGCACATAGCCCAGTCGTCAGTAGTGCGTGACCCCAATGGGATAAGATGAACTACAATAGTTCCCACCCCAGTCCGCTGAACCCGGTCCGATTCCGTTCTGAAAATTATTACTTGGGCGAACTAAAACCGCCTATCGTTCGTTTTCAGCTTTCTTTCGATTGCAGAGCGATTCAAACAAATAACAATGATAACTTTTCTTTTCGGCTTAATAAACTGAGAAACACATCCTTATAGAAATATTCAACGAATCAACCAGTGCTACTGACCCATCACTCATTCCCCAACTCGCCAACCAAATTCGACCATCTTGTAAAAGTTAAATGACGAAACGTCTCTGTAAAACTCCAGTGTTACAACATCTCGATCAACCGAGCAATCGAATACTAGACTCAGATATAACGTATCGGTAGAATTTATATATGTAGAAGTATTATCTATACATGATAGGTAATCGCCTAACCATTGTAGTATCGTCGAAAGCAGTTCAGGAATTTCGAAAGGACTTCATGAAGACCATGCGGGATTAGTTGCGCATAATGTGTGGCCTTCGTTAGTTTTTTCCCTTCGAAGGAATTACGGCCTTGGCTCTTAATGAACTTTCGAGTTTATTACGTCATTTTATTAGATGGATCGATAAAATATATTGGTCCTATAAATGTTATTCAAGGTCTATGAAATATAAGGTAAACACACTTCAATTAAGCAATGCTCTTATTTACAATTAAATAGGTGAGTAATAGTAGTTTCATCATTGGCAACATCGAATAGATTGTTGATCGTCTGGAAAAAATGAATTCCTGTGAAAGACAGTTTTCTATATGTCAGATATAATAGCAAGTATGGCTTAAACTCGTTTCTGAAGTAGGCTAAGTGGTCTGTTACATGCTACGAAACGTCATAGAAATATTCCGCCAGCAACTGCAGTAAAACGAGTCTTTGCGATGTAAGAGGAAAAACGCATGCATAGCGTTGGTTTTCTCAAATGTATTTATAGAGCCTATGAGCTTAGACTAAAGTTAACATGAACGGTTTTTATTTTAGTACCAATTTATACGTGTATCAGTGAAAAAGTACTCAGTCCCGCTTATGGCTTCTCCTTTAAGTATTTACAGCGGAGAAAGGGGTTGGTAATTCTACGCGCATACAAAGTGCCTCACTTTGGTCACATCTTCCGCGGGCCGATTCGTTTTCAAAATTCAGCTTAAATCCCGCTCGAGAGAAATCGAGATTACCAAGCGTTCGAACTGCTACGGAAGATGGTGTGCATTTTCTCCGGTAACAGATGAGAACGTGCGCTCTCAGACCTTGACCTTCCAACACAGTTTTCGTTGGCGATTATTTGCGACTGAGGAGTTGATCGAAGCGGCAAAACTGATACAGTTCTTGAGAGTTGTAATGCGTGAGCAGGTTTATGTGTCCGTTCATTTAGGCCGGATTCCCGCGTTCCATTCTGAAACCGACCAATGTAATGTTGGCTCCTCCCATGTTGTTTGCTTAGCATACAAAAGGTCATTTGCTTTATAAAGTTAGTTATTGCCAGAGCCTCTGTTCTTGGATGTGTCGTGTCGAAAGTAACATTAGCTTACGAAGCACTGTTGTTTTACCAAGAGGGAACATTTTTCAGGCTTGGACGCCACGGCTGAAGCGGTCCTTCAAACGCATATTAATATTATTCATATGCCGATAGGTCAGTAAAGAATAGTAAGTGGCAAAAAAAAAGCTCGAACTTAGAACCATACTATTATAGCTTAAAATAAATCATAAGTGTACCTTCTTCAAGACTTTGCAGATTCGTAACGTGTGGAAAGGTTTAACACTAATCAGCAGGTTCTAATGTGACGTATTACCTACACCCATCAGTGTCTTCACAGAAAACGGGATATGTGTCTACTAGCAGATTGGATATAACAATATGAGGTACGATGTCAAACTAGCGCCCGTGCGCGATAAAGAAGTCAACATGTACAAATGGAGAAAAAAAATATACTATACTAGAGTTTGTGGAGCTGAGCTCGTTTGTGCATTGTCAAAGTAATAAATAATATGCAACGTTTTAAAGAATTTATTGCATAATATAGAATTGGTTAAATTAAGCAAATATGATTACTCTAGCCAGGCTGCTGTAACTGGATAACAGGATCAGCTGCATAACGGAACTCGTCCTGCAAAGGACTGGAGCGGAATAACAGTGAAGGAGCGTATTCGAAGCACAGTGTATGTTAGACGAGGTGGAAGGTCATTAACGGATTAGGTTGGGCAGAGTAGCTTCAACGAGATAACTGTTAGTGTGCATTATAACTTACGTCAAGCTGGATATAATATTAAGACGGCACGAAGCCTGGAGATCGGCCTGTTATATATACTTAAATATAGAAGTATATAGAGAAATATTTGTACATATATGAATAATTTCCACTACTCGCAGTAGGCGTAGACCGTACCGGTGCTTAGAGCTAACAGACAAATGGGGTAAGGTGGGTAGACTGGAATAACGAAGTTGCGATTAATTTTGCACCAAGCGAGAACCTAACCTAAAAAAACTGCCGCCCGAAAAATGCAGCTCTCAAGCTTAATTGGAACACCTACACAACGATACTAGATAAAAATAACATTGGTGTTTATTATTGAATGAATTATCCTGACGGAACAGCAAAAATAAGTAGTCCTATCGAATTTAGATTTCTTCATTAGTGATTCATATTAAAAAATGTTGGGGAAAAACGTGCAGCACATGGATAGCTATCAATAATAGATTTATCCAAAAAAATGGCTACTCATGCGGAATGTAGTCTATCGAGTGTCAATACCAAACAGACCCGTCCAACACAGAACATATCACATACTGTTAGAATTAAGAAGAATTAAATATATTAGCAGATTTCGTCCGTAACTATTTAAGAAACAAAAGATTTAGAAGACGTTCATTTAAATCGCTTGAAATGAGCTTTCAAGTACTGATAATTGTCGCACTATCTTTATTGCATAGAGCATATAATAATTCTATAACAAGACCGGAAATTAGTTGAAGCTGGTGTATATCTGGTGTATATCTATATATAAGCTGGTGTAAGACTTACCGATTACTGCCACGGGGTCCTGGCTTCACAAATCTACTTATATTGGCCGAACCGACATAGTAGTTCGTACTACCCCTTTACAACTTCGGGCAGAGTGTAAACATGGCTATCGAATCACTCGTAAAACATCCTACTTGAAGACTAAACAAACTATTTGAAGACTATTCAAATATATACTTCATCTTTGTCAAACAACTACTTTTTGTTTTTCTTGTGATCGAAAGAATGGTAAATATACTCTTCATCTCCCCCCGGCCCCGGCCCCGGCCCCCAAGGGCCAATCCAACATTCACACAATAAAATAGAATCACATAAATCATTCTAACGTTTAAGTTTAAGTGCTTGTTCGCGCTTTTGAGTTAGCTTTATGCCCCGAGCGGAAATAGACAATTGTGGGACGTTGCTGCTACACAATAAAGGTACGTCGTTATTTTTAATATAAAAAAGATAATTTTCGAAAATGTTCATCCATCAATTTCAAACAGTGAAATTCCTGAATGATCAAACAAATGGGCCACTTTGTGACAGTGTAAGAGGAAAAGTTAGTGGTTGCTTGCGGTTGTAGCATTTATTTAACATTGAATCGCACACACCTTTGAGATTGTAGAGTTGTCAGCAAGGAACACGTACGTAAACATGGCACAAAATATTCTCATTAAAACAAGCTATTGCTGTCACTTTGCCTTGTAACATATCTTAGGTAAATACGGAGAAACGATAAAAGCATCTTGTTTTTGTAAGTCTACAACAAATCCAACTTTTGAGTTCCTGGCTGGGATCGTATAGCTCTCATACTATTGGTAATATGACTTTCGTTTGGTTTCCTATTAACGCTAAGGTAGGTATTGCATTTTAGGCAGTGTTATTTGGCTAACCTGTGATAGATACTTTTACGAACTTTTTGACGGAGGATACTTATATCATGCTTACTGTACAATTACTACGAGATCCAGAAAACACAGACAAAATACAGAAACTACCGAATTTCTATTGCAATTGATTTTTGTGGGGACATATTACTACAGTCAGAAAATGCGCACTATCATGGCAGCTATCTACAAGCACATCAGGTATTCGTAAACCAGAGTTAGTCGTGAGCCTTTGAAAAGGCATCTATTTATGTAACCAGTCTATCAAGTAATACTGCGCACCTCCTATGGGTATGAGGGTGGCCACAAAGGAACACGCGTGTTTTTATTGGTCTTCCCGGTGACCGTTAATAACTACGATCCGTGGTAACGGTAGTATATGAAAGCATGATTCAAAAGCTTTCAGAACAGCAAATGCTGTGTATTTTTTGGTTTCGCGTTGAAATAGTAACATTGCATATCCGTAAGATAACTACCAACTTTCAGATTAATCTGTACAAATTAAAAAGATGTCCTTCGTTCCTTACGGTTGGACGAAACCGTACTGTTTCCGAGCCTGCAACCCTTTACCTGGATAGTTTGCGCTCTTCAGCCAGGGTTCAGCTAGAGCAAAACGTGCAGAAAGATATTTTTGGAATTGCCCGGGCATTAACTTTCCTACACAGATCCGCTGAGTTGTTGCGAAGTTGTGAGCGAATACATGAGAACTGTGGGGCGTCGTAAATGGCTTTAAAAAGGTCGATCTCGAAAATTCATAATCATCTTATGACTAGCCTTTGAGATTTTCCGTGGCTCTCATGCGCGCTAATACTCAGAGGCTCACCAGAAACTGTTCCTGTAATATAAAAGTTACTCTTTGGCTGATACGCCTTTTAACGATCTGTGCATAATTTTGATATCGGCAATGTGCCTTATATAATTCTAAGGGTTCAAAGTTGGAAAACTATAAAGGGTTACACTTTTGATTCGTGTCACGCTAATAGATCTACTGGAATCCTATGTACACACCGTACAAAACAGACGGCTAAAAATATGACGCAAATTATGACCCAAATTAACTGAAACTCAGTTTTCCGGTGTTCGAATGCTTCCTATCCACACGGTTGATTTCTAACCTAAACATTTACTGCTACTAACATCCGTTTTCATCAAAACACAGTTTGTGTAACTTCATGTATCTAAGTCATGATTAAAATTGAGTGTGCCGAATCATTAGTGAAGATTTCGATTATTTTTGCTATACAAAAAAAATGTCTACTTAAAAATGTTTGAACTTAAAAAAAAAGAAAAGATCTACCGCATCTATATATAATTTTTCACACATTCTTCACAGTTGCGAACAGCGATAGAAACAGGTAATCTTGCAGTTTGTCGACCATGAACTGGCGATGCAACTCCCGATAATTTTGGATATCGGAGCTAGGTATCACCTAACTTTTAAGGTTAGCACAGAGCAATCCTAACGGGTTTGATCCCTGTGTTTTTATTTTCCATCCTACACGATACAGCATTATGTTAGTTTCCGTTTAGCCGAAAATCGACAATGGTCACCAGAACAAACGGTACAACGCGTGACACTGTATACACGTTTTTCGGCCTTAGTATGGTATGATCCTGTTTTATCTTATCTGGCACTTTCAGTTATTTAACGTATATAAGCAAGTTTTCGGGATTACTTTTTTTCAAGTCTAGTATCAATAACTTTCCCTTACTAGGAGTCTAGTCACAACGGATTCTGCTAGAATTATTTCTTGTTTTTTGAAGGCCTATGAAACGGCATGGAATCCGTACAAGCAGCCATTCATTTTACTAATACTTTATGATTCTTAATTCCTTCTTTTCCTTCGTTCGTTATTTAAGTAATTAACAGTACCTGGTGTTTGTTTTTACTTTGAAATTTGAACCAGCATGGCAACGTGCTTGTTAATTGTAGTTATGGTAATACACTCAAAGAGATGTGCATAAGCCTTACAGACCGCGTTGCCTCCCACTATGATATTATCTAAAAGGTCCCAACCGGATCTAATAACTGGAAACTTTTAAACAAACATTTAATGAATATTTTCTCCTAGAAGAGATCGGCCCACTGGAGTTTTTGCAGCGTATAGAGCCCTTTAGAGCTAGAATTTGCCTACGGTTATATGGTCTTGCTATACAATATAAAACAGTGCAGTATATTTCCTTCGCGATCGCTTTCATCCAGGTCGTCCGACCGTATGCGCCTCGACGACCAGGACGAGGGGCGGTTGACAATTAACAGGAGTACATCGGTCCGACGGGTTCCACGAGCCGTCGTATTGACGCGATACGTTATTAGTCTGTATTAGGACGCGCCTTGCAGGTTAATTGCCCGCCTATACGACCGTCGAACACCAGGCCACGGTAGTTCTGTACTGTGACCAGTAAATAAAGTGTCGTACCTCGTTCTTATCCCGTGACGGCCAAGAAAAGCCACCTGATACATCCGGAGTCGTGGTCAGACGGTTACCGAAATCTACGGTTCAGATGAAAAAAGCCTTGCATGCATCCTCCATGACCGTTTTTGAATCCCATATAGCGTGGTGACTATTGACATGGACGGGGCGTATGATGTCTTAGTTACTAACCTTACATGACGGTCGGTTTGTGTAAACAAGAGGAGTTACTAGGTTAAGAGTCTACAATACGTTTTTCCGTATTTCAAGAGGACCGCTCGAGTTCTACATCAGCTACAACTTGAATCAGTTTGACCGAAGCTAGTCGTAACGTACTTCATCAATGACACCGTACCCATCGCTGACCATCCTTCCTTGACCTCACATCGACGGCGAGTCGTATTAGAACAACGGGTTCGCATTGCAAAGGAAATACAGCAGATATTAGATAATGACGTGATCAAACCCTCGTTCAGTCCGTGGGTCGTTCTAGTGCGGAAAAACGACTCAATCTGATTTTTTTTGTAGATCACCGCACGCTGAATGCGGTTATAAAAAGAGATCAACGTCCCCTTGACTTGGACAGAAGAGTTCAGGTGTTCTCCACCTTCCACAAGCAACTACCAGCACATTCGTTTGGCACACGGTCACAGGAAATAAACTGCATTTTGTATTCCATACGGTCTATTTAAATTCAAGCGGATGTCTTTCTGGTTAACCAAGAGCCCGGCGACGTTCTCCAACTTATCCGGCACCCAGGTAAGTTGCGATACTAGATGGCACTGGTGTGTTTCGATGACATCATCGTTATCTCTCGGGGTCCGCGGAGAATCTCTGTTTTTAGTGTTTGCTTGTTATACGGAAAATCATATAAGTTGAATTTCAGGGGTAATCCGGAAAAGGTAGCGATGGCACCCTTGCGCCACTCTCGCGGAAGAACAAGTTTCATTGTCTCAGCACGTGTATGCCACGCTCACATTTTCGTAAAGAAATGCGTACTGGCATGCCGCCATAACCGTTGGAATAGCCTTTTCCATTTTACCTTATTCTGTTTTTAATACATACTGTCAGCATATATATATATACACATACATATATACAATACAACTATTATCGCGGTAACCTCGAGCGCGTAATTCAAAGACGTTCATCAAGCTTTCGGTGACAAACGTTTTTAGTCGGACGAAGGGCTCTCATCTCCGACGAACCTGGTACCGCTATACTTATCGGCTGACTATTCACAGAGTTGATTAGTTTGTCACAAAAGGCTTCCCGACCGGAACACGGGCCAACCTGAGCAGCGCCCGCCTGGCGGCGATACTTGCCTAGTTTGACGACGGGATGAAGCACTTAGTCCAGAAAGGGAAGTAACATTCGTCGGAGACGGAACGCTCGGCTGTTTTCTAAACGACGAAGACAATTCGTCCATACGTATGTGAACGGTGGTTAGTCGTGGCTACTGACAGTAAGACGGTAAAAGACCTATTAAATTAGAAGAACTTCTGTCCCAAGTTGGCCCGATGGGTCCTGTAGTTGTTGGAATATGATTTCGACGTGCGGTACCGGAATAGCACTACAAACTGCAATGCAGACGCGCTGTAGTGTTTACATATGACACCACTCCGGAACAAGATGACGCTGCTAGCTGTTGATCGCATGCATTTTATCAACTAATGTGCCCGCTTAGGCCCCGGTGGTAACCATGCTCTAGAAAAAAAGGCCAACTCGCTGTTACATCAGAGGATGGAAGGGCTGGCCGATTTTTGTTACTGGAGGCCGTGCTCTACACCTCTACGGCCGCGGGACCTACGGCCGGCCTCCTGTGGTCGGCCGAACCAACGGCTGACGTCTCATAACTTCCAGAAGGAGGCATCTTGTCGAGGATCCGGGCGTACTCCCACAGTTGTGCCATTTGTCGACAGACAAAACCAAGCCATTACCGCTGCCCTAACCTACGTCTGTGAAACTTCCAACGCGCAAAGGTAGGCCTGAGTTTTATGTGACTGCTGGACGTGTCTGGAAGAACGTTTTTATTTGTACTAAACGAGTATGGACTGTTACATTCGTTTTATTCACCATTTTCTTTAGCGTTTTTTAATACCGCTATATATATAAGAACGCGGTTATTACGAATGGCTCTAGTTACTTACCGCACTGGCGCGTATAACAGTGTTTAGCACGTTCCAACGTTTGCCTTGTGAGGACCGCCGTAGCCCACCCGAGAAAAGCAAACCGACTAGTGGAACGTACAATGTGCACGGTCAAAAAGCGCTTCTCCGTACGTATGCTGAAATCTCCCAGCCTGTCTGCTTCTGCAACGCTCCCGCTGGAAGCTTTCACTGTAAATTCTACAATCAGAGAGTCTCTTGGCGCAGCGCTATTCGGATTATTCCATGGGTTCAAGGCTGTACTGTTAAAGGAGCTCCCGAAGTCGCGGTCAACCTAGAAACTTAATTGTTCGATTTTCAAGTTGCAGACAACCAATAAACACTACTTCGCCCCTGGCGCGCCAAACACTTCCAGACAGGAGGTCCTTCTTTCTGCGTCGGGTCACACATCACGAGAGTTGCTACCCAGATTCGAGTTAGGAGGGAATGTCGAGAAGCGTATTATGTGGTAAATGAGGCTACGGCAGCGGCATGTTGCTGTCGAATTACGGGATATCCGGCAAGATGAGATGCGTGTTGGAACCATACTGCCCATTACCCTGAACGAGTAATGCAGAAATTATTTATGTAACTACAATAAATTCCCAGTTCCGGCACGCTGTAGGTGTAGAATGCCCTGCAGCCTGTCTGCCAATCACCAGTCTCTTGCTTTTATATATATATATATATATATAAACTCCGACACTGTAAGAAAATTGTGTTCGAAAAGTACTCGATGCACAATTATGTGGGGAACGGTTATTTCACAAAATTAATTTTTGCTTGAACGGTTACCTCAACAAACAGAATTATTCCATTTGGGGCTGATAGAATCTGAAGAGGATAATAGAAAGCCCGCCTCAGCCCAAGCAATTTTTTATATCTTAGGTATTTGCCCTAAAAATTTGGCATATTTTTTTGATGAGTAAATAAACCTACGCCTAAAAACTTAGCTAGCTACAACATATTTTCGAACACCCAACCTAGAATGCATATATATCAAATCACAAAGTATGAAAACTGACTTCAAATACTCCATTCATAACAAACAGATGACTATATTATCCAAAAGTTCATACAGCTCTTCTAGCGTCATTGAAGGATTCCGAAAACACCGCAAGTATGCGGGTAGAGCAGGTTCAATGGCCATATTAGATAAAACTCATCAGATATGAGAAAAGTGCGTCAGAAAGAGTAAAATTCTCTACTTTATCACTTATTTTGAGTGAATTAGGGATACTTCTGCCGGAATAAATATCTCCCGTTCATTTTAAGCTGTGGCCTAAGCTTAAGTGCTTTTCACGTTATTCTGTTTTTACTGGATCGATATCGCGACGTCATCTTTGAAAGGTATTAACCGAATATTAGTAAGCGAACGCCCGAAGGAAAAGGTAGAACATTTTTCCTTTTAACGACTTTCTGCTAAGGTACAATGAAGCTATGCGGCAATCGTCTTTGGAGTGCCCGTGAGGTGCAGTGGTCATTTAAAATGAACTTAGCTCGAGCTAAACTTTTATAGTGCTTAATGGCGTTAAGGGACGTTAAGTTTTTAGGGTTCGGATCTAGGAGTAACTACACTTCGAGTTCTCAATAAAATTCCGAGCAACAAACGAAGTAGTAAATACAATAATGCCATTTTTCTTTTTCGGTATGGATCTCCGTATGACCCATATTGATGGCCGCAAAGGTCGGGATAGTTTGGAATGCCCTACATATTAGCACCCGTTTCGCCCCCTTTAATTTACCCTTATTTGTTTTAGATCTTTCTGCCTTCGTTTAACTGGGTGCCCCTTGGAAATCTATCTATGGAGTCTGCTATCTTGGGCAGGAGTTTTCTGCTTCCAGAGGCAACTTGGTGATCCTTGATTTCATCCTGCGGAGGTTTTGTATACTAAAAGCCGGTTTCTTTATTGTTCGTTCTAACTGCGAAATTCAGGTTAGTCAAGGCTTAGTCCAAACAATCTAATCGTTATCCTAGGGCAAATTGCTAGTCATTTCAATTAAATGTTGGGTTCCCTGATTTTTCCCACTCAGTAGTTCCTACAAGATAGTGGAACAATTTCACAAGTCAAGACCAATAATCTGGGATAGTGTTTGCCTTGGTCTTTAATTTTAACTCAGTTCTCATCTTAATCGGCAACACTGTGTTTTTGTCTCCGACAGCCTTTATTTATTATACTACACAAATGGTATTTAACATGATAACCCAATAGCGTTTCACTTCGTATTGTGCTGAAGGTATATATGAATATGCTTCCATTAATTAAAGTGCATGCATATTTCTTTGCTTACTATTCATTATCAGATTGACTGAGTATCATGATGTTTTTGTTAAACCAATGTGTTGCTGAGTTTTTGATAGAACGAACTATTACTAATCCTTGAATTGTTCTTTTGAATGTTGCAATGATCTTGTTCAATTGTTCCCTTATCTCATCGGAAATGAACTACATATTTGTAAGTATTGGTAAACGTGTCCCCTTGTTGGTGCAGTGAATTGTGTTTGCCTGCTGGACTTTGGGATTCGTTATGGTCTAGGTTTGAGTTTGGGTATGGAAACATTTCGTTTCGTGGGACTTAGCCTCTGAGCTGGCCGCGGCTTGTTTCCTATTGCGCAGGGCAGTAAACTGAGTAAAATCCTGGTAAGTCGAATCCTGGTTCCTTAGGTCTTTGTGAGCATAAGAATATCGCCCGAATTTCAAGCTTCTGGTACGAATATCGCTAAAATAGGGACGCTGCGGCAGTTTCACTGAATGATCTACGGTGTTTCCCGTAACTCTAACCCCCAACATCTGCTTTGAGAGCGAGATCGCGACTGACTGCGAGATTTGGAGCTTGTGTTTGCGGACATGACCTATGTTTTCAGCGCAATTAGGGCCTGGTTCACAAAGTAAACCCATAGCAGGTGCCTACACGTCATAGAATTAATTGGGATAAGGAGGAATCCCTTTAGAGATTTGTAGTGGCGACGATCCTCCGGCGCGCTGCCTACAAAACTCATAGACGATCCGGATTGTTGCACCCAGGCCGGGAGAGTAAACTGTCAAATTCCATTGTGGCGGGCCATAGGCGTTACAGATATGTGCATGCGACTTGCCTGCACACTCCCTTCACAGTTCTTTTAATCCTTTTTTCTTTGCACTAATCGCGATCTTCCTAGCTATAACACTCTTAGTAGCTGTATCGGCCATCCTTAACGACTTGACGCTGTATGATTAAGAGAAGCACAGTACTGAAAGACACACCGTTGTGCTGTCTCTCTGAAAAGTATCATTAGTGGCCTTACAGTCCGACCCGACGGGGGAAATCGATAGGGCATGCATCTTGGACATTGAGTGTAGCCCTTTTATTTTTGTAGTAAGCGACCTAAATACTATATGAATTCGTTTTTTTTTTTTAATTTCCATGTACTTGTGATAGCCTGCCTATAGGCAGACAGCTGCCCGCCCAACTGAAGTCTCGGATGCTTCGGCTTATTTGCTTCGGCTATCACACTATTTATATCTGTTTTCGGCTGCACGTACTGCTAGAAATGCCTTCTGCGCCACTTTTTTTGGACGCTTGTCGGAACAATTTTTGCAGCGCATACATTTCTTCCTGCATTTTCTTCAGTTTTTACCTACTATGCTAAGTAATATTACTGTAGATATTTTTTTGTTAACTTATAGGTCTGGTAGATAGACTGGAAGTCCTTGATTACCAATACAAATTCCAAAAACATCACAGAAGTTTCTTTTATATAACTAGAAGGTCCCGTTCTACCATTTATGGATATGGGCTTGGATAACGTTCGCTTGCTTCTGAGCCCGTTGATTCTCGAAAAAATTAAAACCCATAATTTCATGTACATATTTCTTGAGTGAACTTATTATCCTTATTAACATCGATAAAATTTGCACAAAATATGACACACAATTGCATTTATTACTCATCTTTAATTGTTTTTCAACTAAACGGTCTATGTCCATATTTTTATACGAGGGTACTTCCAATATTCACAGTAAAGTTATCAGCACACATTGTCGCTATATGTGGTGTCGGGAGCGTCTGTGGGTGTCATATCTTGTTTAACTCTAATGTGTCATCTAGTCTAGAGCGCTTTACTCTCACCTAGGAGAAGGATAATTTAAAATGCATCTTATTACCCTCAGCTGGATATGCCCTAGTACTCAGTACACGACCCGTTATTTTTTTAATTAATCACGTTCCATGATCATACCTTTAATGTCTTTTAATTAATCATCATCATCATGTTAATACATTGAAAGGCCATTGAGGGCGCATTTGCACTACAATAGGCCCCCTAGGGTTTTCTAAATTTCTAAACACGTATTCGATAACTTTCTGTCGATTTTACCTTCTGCTGAGTACCCGTTTACAAAGTACGAAGCCAAACAATTTTTGAAGAAAAAAAACAGTTTATTATTCAAAAGTTAATTTGAAATTTATTTTTCAACCGGAAAAGTTCTCCTAATTGTTTGATTCCTGCTTGACCTAATTATAATACTTCCTATACCTATATATATAATACCTGTATCCTGAATGTTTCAGAGCTTTTCTAACGTGCTTACGGCCCTCAACGTGTTATAATGCAGGCAGGTATATCAAACAAAGCAGTGCAATATGTAACAAGTTATAACGATATTACATTTCCCTAGGAATAAATGTGCATGGCATCACTATAACATTAATCCAGAGAAGTCGTTTGTACCATTCAACTGTCAGCACTTGTTAGACTTTTCTTCGATGTACTCCGACGCTCGGGGTTACGACGAAAGCAATAGTCTATTTTGGAGGATACTTTTATCGTCACTTTCATCCATGGGGTCCAGCTTGCGATATCATAATTTTTATATATAGTATACTATAATTATATGAACACCTATAATACGAGAATACAATCAAAGAGTCTTTATCATTCTTTATTAAAAATTTCGATGAAAGACGATTTAAAAATTTACCAGAAGCAGTGAAAACATGCATATATATATATGTATATATATATGCATATTTTTTTAGCATATATATATATATATATATATATATATATATATATATATATAAATTAGGCTAAAAAGAACGTTTGCGTATTTTTTTTACTAAATAGAAAACACCATATTTTTATTCTTAAGTCATTATGTTATCCATCCCCTGATATTATTCTGACCTTCCATTATAGGTTCACCAAACAGTATATCGAGTCTCGTCAGAAAGCGGCGGTTCTCGTTTCGAAGAAATTTTCTAGCCAGTAAAAGGAAAGGGCAAAAATCCGGAAGCATGTATTTTCTTTTAAGTAATCGGATTGACTCGATGCACCTGGGCCAAATAAAGGGCCGATTAAAATGTTTGGTTCTTAAGAAGCAATTTCTAGCGAATCAGAACCTTGCAATCCTTCCAGATACAAAGCACAACACTTTCTGGATGAAGATTTACTCTGGGCCTTGGCTTTTTTCCCTATCTCCTCTATTTCATATCCGATTCATGTTGGCATGCAAGCAGAAGCCGCAGCCTCCTATTGGATTGAGAAGGTTCATGAGGCACCCAAATTCCAGGTTCCTGTGTTTACCTAAGGAATTAATGACGTTCGGGCTGCTGCGAATGGACTCGCTAGGCAGTGAAGGAATGTTCTTGTTACGTCCTAGAATGCAAAGCAGTGACTTCGTTTGCTGGTATGAGCAGCTTCTTTGTATCTCTGCAGCGTTGTAAATCTTGAACTGATATTATTTCCCAAACCTTTATCAACGGTGCTGCTCAATATTCGTATTCGCCAATGAAAACTAGAGTGCAGTTTCTTGCTTATAACAAACAGCGCAGCTAAAATGGACATACACCCGTTCTGTCTTAACTGATGGTCTCACGTTGAAGACGATAAAAACATATGCTTCGGGTTTCACAATGGAAGACTATCAATTGACGTTAAGTGACTTCCTCATCTTTACTTATCTCGAATTCTTCTCGTTTCTGCCTAACTGACCTGGATTAGAGTGTGGCTAAACGCAACGGCTAGGCCCCATCAGAATTGTGTTAGAAAGTAGTTATGTAATTCGTCAGAAGTACCCATTAACTAAGGCTAAGAAGTGTATGGTCACGAATTCGGTGAGATTTGGTTGTGGTAAATTATTCTTTATGGAAGTTGCAGAAGTTTACGCTGCTGAGTAATTTTTAAGCTCTTACCCGCAACGTGATGCGAAAGCACTAATTTATTAAAATGATGAATTGCGCGGTAGTGTTTCAGAATAAGTATGACATTTCGAAATCAGTTACCTACAGCTATCGTTATTATCATACAGTTGTCATTTACTGCTACAGACCACTTGGAAGCTCTTGAATCTATGTTTTTCAGGCCTCGAATCCAAAAATTAATACTACTTGATTTATTCCTTTACTCACAGATACATATGAGCCGAAATGTTTAGATTAGAAAAAAAAAAAAGTCTGCCTCTTTCCTGTTTCTGTGAATAAGATTTGTGCGTTGAAAAAGCAGCCAACAGCGCCTTTAATTTCGATTACTACTTACCTTTCTTATGGTTGAGATTGATATACCCTTATACTGGAACCATATATATATATATTAAAGCTGAGCCTTGACAGATTCGAGGTCGTTTTGCGCCTCTGTAGGTCTGCTTTCGTTCATTTCTTTGTTCACAGTTGTGGGTCGGTGGCAAGCGGCTTCGCTTACTATGGAGCAACTTCCATCGAGGTCCTATTCTGAAAGATATAAGTTTACGCAGCTGACATTTGGACAGCGCACTTCTTTTGAAACTGTTAAACTATTTCGAATACAGTTCCTTTAATACGAAATAATTTGTTAAGATAGAACATTTTATTATGGTTATTTCAGCTAATCTACTTCGTCAGTATGTCAGTGCTCTAACCTAATTATCGCAATGTCGCTTGTCGATGTAATTGTTAGCCTTCGTGAGTACCACCCACCTTATCCGCTGTACATCTGCAGACAGTTTCTGCAGTAAACGAATTATATCATCAATGAATATCATCAATGGTATTTTAAATATAAATAAATAAATAAATAAATACATACAGAGTGACGAAAAGGCCCGGATATATCAATCTCCTTATAAGTTGTTTCTCGGGCTTTATCCAGACTAAATATTTTGATGAAAATTTCTTCTATATACTACAAATGTCAAAACGACCATCATCTACCGCAATTACAGTTTTGATTCGGGGTTTAAACCACTATCTAGTCGTTTTCAGAATATTTCTTTCCTTATCCACGGAATAATTTTTTAATGGCAGTCTATCAAGTGGTATTGGCAAGTATCAGGTCGTTCAAGTGTCGATTAGATGCGCTACGAATGAAAAAGAACCCAAATTTTAGCTGACAGCAAGCTAAACATCCCATGTAATGACCAGTAGGTTCAGAAAGTGCAAAAAGATTCGAAAACACTTAAAGAGACTAACAGTTGAGCGACTCAATCAGCAAATAATTCCCTCCTCTAAAATGGCCGTTAAAAACCTAGATGTATCAAAAATAACTTCTTGAGCTATTCTAGTGAATTTTTGAGGTCATCAAATCTAAACCCCATTAAGGATTTTCGGGCCTGGTGAAGGTCCGAATTTTCTGGAAGCCGCACGAAAACTTGCAATAAAATAAATTGTCGACTTCGGACAAAGAATATTTAAGTCCTGACAGGGGGGTTTGTTTAGCCCAGAAAGGTTGGATAATAGATAATCTTCGCTCAAATTCCGAAAACATCGCGCTATTATGGCAAAGTATTGATTTTTGAAAGAACTGCTTTTCGAATTAGTGCACATTGACTATGACAAATAGCTAGCCGAAGTTTGTCCGAATTTGAGTGCCCTGACTCGTACGTACGCACGCACGCACGCACGCATGCACGTACTGCTCTCACACACGGAAATAGCTCCAAAATAGGCATATTGCATTGCTCTATTTGGACCTTATTGGAATATTTTTCCATTTGGAAAAATTATTTATGCCTATTATTTATATTTCGTTGTGCCTTTTTACTGTGGCCTGTATACGAAAGTAATAGATAGAGTTCTACCTAAATCGCATTTTGTAAGTTGATTATGACGTTTCATACGAAAAATCGGCGGCACATCCTATACCATCTTGTGACCTTTATATCGGCATATGTCTTTATCGTGTATTTAATAAAGGAAGCTTTTCCTTCACAAAGAAGTTCAAGCGTGCTCGCCCTTTTGGAATGAAAGAACTGATCCGGTTTGTTTAGGTAATGCTATACGAAGCTTGAGAATTTTTTCAGAATTAAAATTGGGCAAAATCTGAATAGGTTACAAGTCGTTCTTTGGTAGTGACCTTGCCTAGTGGCACGGACCTAAAGCACAGAGCACTAGTCGGATAATTATCGTTATCCTTATCCTTGAGTTGGCTAAACGCCTCTGATCCTAAAACATGCCTGCTGTGATTAAGGCAAATGATTAAGGCTAAAAGTAGAAAGTTAATTTAGCTCCCCTAAAGCCAAACATTTCTGTTGCAACCGACCCATGTTACAAATGGCGTTCTGAAATATTGCAGTAGAACCACATTTTCGTTTTGATTAGCACAATTTAAAACAGCGCAAATCTGAGACAGCGCAAAGCTCTACTTCCTGATCATTCATTATTTTTAGCAAAATGCCTTATTCGTAGAGTGCATATAATAGAAACGGAAGCCATCAGCCAGTTCCGATTTCCGAAACGTAAGTCAGTTAAAGTGGACAGCGGTCCAATCTAGCAATATACGCTATACTTTTTTGACCCAAATGTAGAAATGAAAGTGCTTTGTTTTTGATAATAGCTTCAATCCCTGGGACTTCACCATCGATTGTTTCATCTGCCTGTTGCAACGATATCCTTAATATGTAATCAATAACACCTTGGTCAAATAAATATGACATAAACTAATGCCATTAAGACAGTTGTATGGTATTATTATTATATCCGCAGCGACAATATTTTTTTTTCCTGTTTATGGTGTCTAGGAGGAAGCTAGATTGTTTACTTCTTTATTGTACTATAAACCACACCACTGTTCTTGATATGCTGGATTGCTGTCTCGTTTAGCGCAGTTCCACACAGAGGGTAGCCTGTGTTTTCTAAAGGATGCGTAGAATTTTAGGAAGTGTTAGGAGGCTGGCAGGCTTGAAACGGTCATTAGGTGTTTCAAATACGTAGCACTCCATAGCACAAGTGAAACTTTTCAGTAGATGTGGTCGAGGATCGTTTTTAAAGGGAGCGCAACCGGCTTCCCAATAGCTGTGAAAAGCGTTTCTTATTCTTAGGTATGTTTTTTGAAAGATCAACTGGTAAGTTGGTCCAGTCATAAAAAGCCGAGGGCTGCGAGCAGCCTTTACTAATCTAATTCCCCCAACTTAAATTTTGATTTGTCTTGGGAGCGCGTTCATCAGTTTGATTCCTGTAAGTGGCTAATACCAAGTGAGCAGGTGGTGAAGTTTGTAAATAAGGCGAGATAATGGGTAGACAAAAAAACACTACGTATTTCGAACGCAAGCTTCTCCTAGCGTGCGACCTTCGCTCACGCAGAATTGTACCTTGGTCAAGGAACCGCGGCGGGAGCTCTGGTTGCGTTGCGGCGTAATCAACACCTCAGTTGCCTGCGGGCCTTTTTGAGCAATCGCAGCGCAAGTTCGGCTCTCTTAACATGTATAGTGGGCGACGAAACGCCGATGTTGTTGCGGCTGAATATAGGACTTCATGAGTAATTGATGTTCGGTAATTTAGGTAATTGATGCCAAACCAATGGCACTCTTTTCTTCCCTTTTTTGTCAGGGTTATTTATTTATTTATTTATTTTATTTTCTTTTAAACAGGATTACTTAACGAAGGCTTAGAACCATGGTTGCAAGGTACCTCAGCATCTTTACACACTAAGCTTTGATTAGAAAAGAAAAGGCTATGATATCAGAAGGCACGCTAAGGTCGTTAATGTTAGTTTTGTGTCCTTGGAGAGTACTATTAAGAAAAAACAGAAATGACTAAGCATTTTTCAAAGAAGATGCTTCTTCGTGCGCTATTGACCTACCTAAATTATTCAGAATTAGCCAAAGGAATAGCTGCAACAATCATGATAGGAAGGAATAGCGTGTTTGCTTATGTCTTTTCATTTCAGACTGTTGATTTTAGTCATTATTTCTGTAACTGCATGAATTGCAGTAAAAATTTGAAAAAAAAATTGATTTTCGATGTGTTTATTCTAAACATAATAAAAATACAGCACATTATCATGCCGAAATAAAAACAGGCAAATAATTATGTAAAGATCCAAAAATGAAGTGAATCGCAGTATTGCAGAAGTTAATTGTTGAGTAATTTACAAGTTGCAGGCTTCATTCACCGAACTCAACATTCCCGTGGCATAAGATATACCTCAGATTGTCATCACATACACACATAAAGCCAGTCAGCAGGAAAAAGCTCAGTGCTTGAAAACTTTGTTGGAAAATAATTTTAACATTTACAATAATAAGTAGTTTATTAATTATTTAATAGTAGTATTTTTAGTCGTCTGAGATTAAACTAAACAGTTATTACCTGATCAAGCACACAAAGCTATTTGCGCGAATCATGACTTTAGGTATTAGAAAGTGATATGGAAATCTATATACAATAGCACTTCGTTTTATAATGTTCATCGATCAGGGATTTGCTGCCTCGAGGTTAAGGTACCGTGACTCGAAAGCCCTCATCCAACAACCTATCAATTTTCCTGCACTGCTGGGTAAGAAATTGACACACCTTTATTTTGTGCTACAAAATCTTGTGTTATCGATTATAATTTCTTGATTCTGTCGTTTATAATTAATATTACTTTATTGACTACTGTCAATTGTATTGCTACTGCGAACTCTAATCTCAACTCCAGGAGCCACCGGTAGTAGTTCGTTGTTGATCTAACAGCACACAATCTCAAGCGCTCTATCCGATCAAACGGAGATCAAGACGACGTACAAATTATCCTTGTTTAAATGTGCGATCTGGATAAAGAAGAGGCAGTGCCACTTAATTTACGGAGGATAATTGACTGCGTTAAAAAAGGTGATTACCCCACAGCAGTGGGATACATATCGAGCATATTCGCAAGAACTTTCTAGTTCGGCGGCTAGAAATTACCGAGAGGTGGGCCACGAAGAATGGCATGATAATTATCGGGCACTTAGAACGCATTTCTTACGATAAGGAATTTAGTCCTTTAAAGTGCGGAGTTACTTTTAACATTAACGAACGGAAACTTCCTCGGTACATATTTTTCACTGCGCAAGCTCTTTATATTTTACAATGTATCAGGAATAGTCAAGGCTTCAGATTTTCGCAGCAGAAAGTAAGCTTATGTGCAGAATCCCAACAAGCACTAAGTGCTTGAGAATCCTAGTTGAAGTAGATCAGCGCTGTAGATCTTCTCTACCGTGATAATGATTCGCCACCCCATACTTATTACCATGCTTTGTTCCATGAAATCGAACGACATTTCGTAATTTATGGCCGAAATCCGACAGGTACAAGAATTCGATATACACATACAGTTAAATTTATGTTTAGCTGCAGTAAATTTATAATAGGATTTCTTAAAATTTATCAGAAAATGCTGTGACCGGGTTTTTTTTTTAGGAGCAAACACATATCATCAGTTTAATTGGGCCAAAAAAGGAAATGGCAACCTTGAGATTTTACTTCGCTGGTGGGAGTGAACCATTTCGCCAATCATCGAGTTTGTTTCATTTTATAATGCATAAGAATGCCTGTTTACATGGTCTGTATGCTCCACGCTCCGTCTGAGATCCGGGAAAAAATTTCGAAAGTTCTACGAACTGTTCCAATGTCAACTTAAGTGGGGAATCAAGAAAAAAGATGACTTTTCCAGCTCATACTAATCAAATCTACGTTTGTTCATCCACCGATCCAATTCTACTTGCTTCCTCTCCGTCTTAGCTTTTTTATAATTTATAAGTAAAGTTTAGTGCAAAAATCAGCATGCTACCAAAAACGAATCCATTCGTATATGGGAACAGAAGACTGAGACAGAAAATACAAGGGGTCAGATTGTCTATCCATTTGACTTGCAAATCCAATATAGACTCCCTGCAGCTAAGGGTTACTTTTACCCATTGTTTCGGAAATCTGCTTGGTTCAGACTACTGGCAACTAAGTTCTACAGGGAGCCACAACTGTTTACTGATATTGAACTGAATTTGATCCATAGAAGCGCCAAGGACAATATGATGTCATAAGACTTTTTGGGCCAAAATGCTTAGACAGATGACGCTTGGGGTCATTTTAGAGTCCTTTCGAATAACAAATAAGCCTCATGTATCAATGTAGCGACAGCAGATATTTATATAGTCTTCTATTGTTGGATGAGAGTTAAGGTAAGCTAGATATATACACATGCTGATTCGATATTCACGCGTTTAATTTCAAATCTAACACACAAATATTTACTTAGTATAACTTATTTTCCTCTCATTAAGCATTAAACAGCCGCACGGTTAATTTAAAGGGGCTTCCACTACTCCGAAGCTGGAGAAAATACTCTCTTGGATCTTACTATATTTTTTTATTACTTGCCTTTATTTATAAATGTTCCCATAATTTCCCATATTACACCACTTCCGCTAAGCTTAATAATCTTTTTCTGAGTTCGCAATCAATAACAGATTAGTCTTATATGCTGTTTTAGGACATTTGGATCCTGTGAGCATAAAGTGGTTGTTAAATGATAGGCGTGGGTAAATTGTACTATTGTTCGCGCTTTCTGTATGCACCATGGTAATACGTGTTTATTATATTAGGGGGGTGTGAGTGGTAGTTGCTACTACGAATTCCTACCCTGCTCCTTTACAAATTACGATGGTATGCTTTGTTTGTTCTAGCGTCTCCTGAAGAAGCGAATTGTATAACTATGAATTAGTTGTGGTCGGTTACGTGTGTTTTACGCTATGGGACACGTTTGGTAGCATAGTGTGGAGTTATCTGTCAGATTTTTTGATATAAAGCGTTAGGTTTTTGGATCACCGTCATTTTGAAGCATCAGTAGCTAAAAATCATAGTTTGTAGGCTGGTCATTGTATTTCAGACGAACATAACCGTATTGATTTCGTAGCAACGCACGTACATGTTTCATGCACAAATTCAGAATAATAGCCAAGCTGGTGCTGTTATCACCTATTGACGGTATTATAACATTAATCTTTATTTAATCATATATAGATGTATATTGTCTTTGTGTAATCGTTTCAATGTCAAAAGAATAAACAGTAATTCTACACACGTCAGTATTTTTAGGGCTAATTTGGTAGATTGGTTAGAAATTTCGCTCGCTGCCTAAAAGAAAAACTCTTTGCCGGCCTAGACGGTTATTCATTCTTCTCAGTCAATGCAATACCCCATTTTAATGATTTCATTCAAACTTCGAACTAGGCTAAATATGGGTTCCCCAATTGATTGTCAGAACTGACAGGACGTTCCTCCATGGTTCAACAAGTGGAAGTTTTACTAAGAAAATAAAGAATGTCATACATTCTACATGAGAATACTTATGTGTATTGTGTCATAAATACTTGCTCAAAGAATACTGAAGAGAGGTAAAAAAAAAAGTCCTTATAATCTTTTATAACATTTAAACTAATCATCTTTCTAGAATTAATTAATAATCTAGAATCAACCAGACCATTTCTATTTTTAGTATTCCGGTTGACTATTATTCTAGCATTTCTCCAGTGATATTATTGTTGACAAAAAAAACTTGTTTAGCACACATTCTTACAAATTGATGAGGTATGTTTCTATTGCAATTCTAAAGCAATTTTAAATATATGTAATAAAGTAGTCGTCTTATTGTTGTTTACCTATTGTTCCCGTATAATTTCTATGCTAATTTTTTTTATTCACACTAACAAATGGATCCTTACGGTATCCAAATTGATTTACTCTCACATATTGACGCTACCTTATTTCTTGCTAGGCAACACAGTCTGTAAGGAATGCTGCCGCATTCCTTACAGAAGGTGTCGAATCGCCCGCGCCTTCCGATGATATCATCCGTTTATCCGTTTTGTTGATGTTATGTTTTCTATATGAGCAGCTAGGCCCAGAGAATTCGTTCATTCGCATTTCGATTGTTGTTACTGTTTACTCTTGTGCATGTCTGATCGAGAAGAATACTACCGAAGGGACAAACGAACATCATTTGATTGGATATCAAAAAAGGGGAACTTCTCTTGACTAGTTGCTGTTTGTTTGCAAAATAAACGTTGGCGGTAGGCCGAACTTAACTGCTAGCCGAATAGGATCTCCGTATCTGGTAATAATTCCATCGCCAGCTAGAGTGCTATTATTAATATCAGGATCAATTTCAACCAAGTTGTTGTTTTGTGGAAAGTGATCGTGAAAAGGTTGTTTTCGAAATAAGTCATTGTCTGTGTTCCAAGCGGTACTTTTCGCAAAGTTCGTTCCTGTTTCGTCGCGGTATTTTGTTGGTATCAGTACTTACTAAACGATATACTCTACTTCACGTGCACCGGCTTCAAGTGTCAATTATAGAAAATAAACGACAGTAGCACATAGTCAGTCTCCTTTTACAACATTGCGCAGTCCAACAAAGGTACAGAATTATGATAACATTATATATCATCTACTAATGTATGTATATTTAAGGCCAAATCAACCCATCTAACTTAATATTGGCCCTTAAGGAGATAGCGCGCTCGCAAACAATATATTTAGCCTAAATACAATTCTAGCTAAAGAATGGTGAAATCGCATGGGCCGTTTTGCATTTGCGCTGACCGTGATCGGCCGCTCATGCCACATTTTTTTAAACAGAGCCGATTGATCAAAGAACTTTGTTGTTGGTTGTGGATGCAATGAAAACGTCTCCCTTGATTCCGCTTTTCGTCGACGCCTGTGAGTAGGTAATTACTTAGCGAATCGAAAAAGAATGCTGATACATATAAAGAGGTTGGCGTTTCGATTGACAGTTCTTATTTTTGGAAGTAGAGGAATGCTCTTTAAGAGAGCAATGGTTCTAAGATAGGTCACGGTGTCGTATTCTGTATGATTTCAAAATTTGTGGAAACAACATCAAGAAGCATTTTTGTTCACCCCACGCATACATTTTCTGGCTCATCCTAAAAATTCACGTTCTATAACAACTGAAGCAAACCAGAGGACCTTATTAGACCAACGTCTTGTTCTTGTTCTGTACCATAAAGGCAAGTTTCGGAAGTCGTGTTCCCGAACCTTAGGTAGTCTTTGCGGACGCTAGAATGACAGTTGCGGAGTCTCAGAATACGTTCATGTTAATTCTTTTTAGGCGGATCTTGATTTTAACTTTCCCATGAGGCACTCGTGAAGCTTTTATAGCGGCGTTTACCGATTGAACTACATATAAGAGTGAGGATTAAAGTATAAACTTCGTCCTACTAATGTGTTTTTATTGTGCGTTACAAATGCTATTTGAGCTAGCTTCAAGCTAAGACGAGCTTGTTTATCTTTTTCCAGAATGCGATCTATTCGAAATATGAACATTTAAAAAAATTTGACCGTTACAAGCGTATAACCAAAATCGTTAGCGATGTGGGAAACGTCTTGTTTTTCACGTTTATTCTATTTTCAGTGATTATTTTATAAAGCTGTTAAACATTTTTGAGACGTCTATTTTATATAAAGCCGCTAAATGTGACAACACTTATATAGGAAACACAAATGTTTTGGTTCTAGTGATATAATCACGCACTGTGCAGTAAAAGAATGTGACAACCGTAAGAGAACAACGCGATCAGTTGAACATAGTTTTTCTGAAAGAGCTGAACAACTGCAGAACTAGTCGTTAAAGTCGAATTATTCAAGGTACAAAAAAAAAAGGTTCATATATTTATGTGAGCGCTTTTTGTCTATAGTAGTTTTAGTAGGTAAGAAACACTTCCTTTAGGTAACGTAGCCATTCAATGCTTATTGGGGTTTGTGACTCAGTTAGCTTCAAACTATACTCGGTAGATTTAAATCTACACGACTTTTTCAACACTTAAAAACGACAACTGGGCTTCTTCTCAAAGATCGATGCTTAAGTTAATTTGAGCATGAGCCAATAGCAATGTTTTAACCCGTTAGAAATGTTACTCGCTGTAATTCTCAAGCTTTTTACTGTCCTATTTCTCAAACCTTTTAACCTCAATCAGCTAGATCAGCATTACACCTTTCTGTTATTCTGTAGAATTGTACGCTTATATTTTAAGGAACATGCAAAAGTTAAGTCGTTCCAAAACTTGTTTATTGTTTTAAGGTCAGGCCATATCTCATATGTATCATAGCATGTCCTAAATTAATTAAAGCAAACACACATGTCTAACATAAATTTGTGAAACATGTGTCTTTTAGGTGCGAGTCAGAAAGCTGTGCAATAGGTATGGTCATCTGTGCAAACACCTACACTACTGCAGATATGAAAAACTACCGTTTTCGTACCGTGTTACTAGAATACTAAGAAAATTATAACCTGGTTAACGGGCGCTTATTTGTGTTGTGGTAAAACGTATGGGAACATCTACAAGAGGAGTACATACGGGAATGTCTCGTAATATGGCTTTTACTTCAATATTGAAGTCGGGTATTCCTAATAAGAAAACGAGCAAACTGTGATACCCACAATTGAGGCTTCATTAGTCTAGGTTCAACCGGAAACGCTAAGGATTAAGTCAAATTATATACCGCGAACTGAGAAGTCGCGTCAAATTTATCCTAAAACTCTGCTTGAATATGTATTCATAAAAAGGAAAGTTGGCAAGTCTTTTTATTCACTGTAAAACTTCCGATTTTTCATATATTGCGTAATATGTTTTAGAATGTCTTGAGCAATTACTTCAGCCATAGTTACACATATCTACAACGTTCAAGTGTAACAAAATTACAACTGGCATACAAGTAACGTGAAGTTCTACAAGGACACTCGTTGATGACGGCCTTGTTGTTGGCTCATGCAATGTGAGTCGATAACGACTACTATCTAAATGCTCATAAATGAAAGTCAGCAATGTGTAACCAATATAAGTGCGAGCCATCTTGATTCCTAGGATGGATACATTCTTGAGGCCGGTTTCGCCAAACAATTATATTTTGAGTTCCTGACGCCGATACCCTCCAGGCCACACCGAGCAGAATATTCTCGCAATTTAAATTACCCATGAGCTCTTATGAGCTTAGGAATTGATCAAGCAAATAAATTAGCAAGTCGGACGGCATTTTGGCACTGACTTCGTGAATGAAGGACGTCAAGGACATTTGCGAACTGGAAAACTTCTTCTGCCTTCGCTGCCGTTTCATAGATATGGAGGATCAGTTTTGTATATTGGGATTGACCTAATGCTGCAGGTGTTATTTCTGAAGCTCTTCTGTAGCATTCAGGCAGCGGAAGAAGGTATTTATTATTGTTGTAATACTTTATTGTACGGGCATCAACCGTTACATTATCGTTGCGCGAATACCATGGGGGCGCCATTCGTTATCGATACCGCTATAAATAGCACCATTGGTATCTATATGCAAGTGTGGAATACCATTCCCATAATTTTCACAGATAAAATAAACAGAAGTGTGGGTAGAAACTTTGGGAACTGCACGACTCCACTACGAGCTTATCACGTTGTATTGTTAATTTCTTCCACAAACCTCAGTAGTACTGTCTTTCTCTTTTCCGAAAGTTTTGATTCATATTGAAGTGTTAGGAGTAACACCAAGGATCTTGATGTTCGTACAAAACATTATTTGAGGTTTGAATTGACTTAATCACATCAGATAGTGAGTGCTACAAAATGTAACGGAAGAACTAAAACACTTATACAACGGGCGATATGGGAGTATGCTGAGAAAATTACGATACGGCCAGCATATGTACTTTTCTTGAAACTTGTTTGTAATGCTCATTCGTGACCGTCGAACCATTCAACACAAATTTATAATGCACAGTGCTCTGATAGTCGAACGAAGCAGTAAAAATAAGTTTAGTTTTGATTTGGATCGTAGTTTTCTTCGGTCTATCCACCTATCCAGACAGCTGTGTTTTTGTTTCCACTCGTCCCTTGTAGTGACTCGTTAGAGCAAATTCGGCTCCTTTTGTTTTATTGAGATCCTCGTGCGACACTTATAAATGAGACCACATGTTGTTCAAACCCAGGTTTTTCAGAACACTTCCGGCTATAAACATTCTCGCCTACAAATTGCCTTTCAAAACGGTCTGAAGTGACTCACGTGAATTATTGAATTCTTTTGGGAGCTTTTAGGGGTAATTCGACGGTAATCCAGGATAAGTTCTGTTACTTCACTGCACGTTTTCGTCCGCATTCGTTATAACAAATAGGCAAAAAGAAAGGCAAACCCCCAAGGCTCCCTTAGCCGTCGCATTACTACGATTAGTACACTCAGTAATGACCTATAGCATGATTTTTAAAAGCCTTCTGCACCACAGGTACTATTTGTGATTTTGATTTATTCTTCAGACAGAATATAATGTGCAACATTTGAAACTCGTAACTCTTTAAAAAAAAACAACAAAATTTCGTAAAATGTTTGCCAAACTTAGCAAACCATACGGCAATTTTTAATTTTTTCCGCTCAGCGTCTTAGCCATCGCAAATATAAAGGAGTTCAGAAATTAAACTGAACTATTATTATTTGACCACTAGGAACAGGAAGTGACTACCTTATGGAAACAGTTTTGCTGTGGAAACACTTCGCCATAATAAATCGTTACTAAATTTAAAAAAAGACGGGTAAAAGGTTCAACAGCATTCCTCATGGAGACAGCTTTTCATGATAATTGACATAAATATTGGGCTACGATTTTTGTTTAACTATGACACGAAATGTTCATCATTAAAATCACATGATTGTAAACACGACTTTTGGATTTACTTGGAGTCACAGCTAAAGTATTGTAAGAAATAGTTGAAGACAATATTTTTCGACCGACGTAATTGTAATCAGTAGTTGTATAGTCAACGCTTCTGTAAATAATTTTAACGCAAGATTGGTAGTGATTATGGTATTATATGGTATTCAATAAAAAGTTCTTAGTACTCCGTGTGCAGTAATTCTGAACTTTTTCATATAAGTATATTTTTCGGTCATAAAGTTTACTCTTATGAACCTAATCGGAAAAACGATTTAAAGCAATGCAAATACTTAAACATGTACTGAATATTAAATCAAGGTAAAGTGAGCACCCAAGTAAGCTCTCGTTCATATTGGTGAAGCAGGGTGGCAACGATGCCTGCGATAACTTCAGGCGAGGATGATTTGCACCGCGAGCTTCAGGGGCTGGGAGCGCGCTTAGAAGCTGAAAATGGAGGTTCACATAGCTTTCGAGGAAGCAGGTGGGTAGAAATCATAAATAAGTAAGAAGAAAGGGTAAAATCGCCGCTTTTATTCGGTCCTTATCTTTATTACAGTAACGTTATTGTGCAATTGAATAAACGATGAATTGACGACTTGTTAAGTAATTTACATCATACTTCCTATCAACTTTAGATAAACCTGAACACATATTTGCCGTTAAGCTAAGTGTTTAGCATTGGAATAAAGTCGGATTGACCAGTAAATTAAATTTGCAATTTATTCAACTTTACCTTTTCCGGCATTCGTAAGGTTTGAATCCGTTTTCTACGTTTTTGTCGTAGAATGCCTAATAAAGAATTTGACACACATAGCTGTATCTGAACTATATCGACAAACATATTGTCATATTTTCACACTAAACATATGAACCCGGTAGTAATAAAGTGATAGAATAATCAAATAGCTAGAAAGATCAGATTGCATCCAGCCCAGAAATCTACCAGACAGTCTGTCTTGAAGTAAGGGTCGTTGTTAAAATTGCGTTCAATGTTATACTTAAATCACTGACTGCATCAGGAGGAGGTAGTTTTGGCTATTCAGTGATTATAAAAGGTACCGCAGTTATCGACGACCATATCTCGACGAGCCATTACTCTTTTTCAAACTACTTTCCACCAGCGGCAGCAAATGTAAGAACTACGATTGAACCTAATAGGTTCTCGAAAAAGCACTGTAAGTCCCCTGCGAAAGATAGGAATGTCCACTGCCAGGTTGACTATAAAAGCGGTTATACGTAGGATATTTTCCGGACTACCGGAAGTTGGGGGGGGGGCACAGCAAAACACACACAAAGGTTAGGTTATATATGGACGAACGAACTCATTGGTTCATCCCAGGATAACGTACGTGACGGCCTTACGACAAATATAACATAGATTTAAGCCAACAGTTTAGCTGGAGATCTTCTTTAACATTAAAGGCGCCTACAGTGGTCTCGAAATACTTCGCCATTAGTAGGCACTGGAAATACTTAGCTTAAGTAGAAAGCCAGTTTATTCTATAAATTATGAACACGAACCAAAAACTCATTGATTTCGATCACTGATGACTATGAATGCCCGCGAAACAAAAGAGGACATCTCACAGTTAAACATGGCAACGGATATTCCTGAGAGGTCCCTAAAGAGAGGCTTCATGAGAATTATCATCAGGAATGATTCTCCTGAATGTTTTTCAGGCAGAGCCAAGACATCTGTGCCGAAGTATACTTGACCGAGAAAATTGCCAGATACATTAGGAGTTAGAACAACAGAGATAATGGGAATTTATAACGAAACATTATGCGTCATTATAAAAATCCTGCAAATTATCATCAGTTATTTTAAAGTTGCCCTTCTCTTATAATGACGTAGTTTACGTTTTACATTGGCGTTAGCAGCTTGATTGGAGAGGAATAGGTAGAATGATACTTTGGAACGAAACAGTGACTACAAAGCATTAAAGAAATGGATAATGGAAAATGGTACGTCATTGTCTTTTTTTTGTAGAACATGTTATCTCAAATACCTACTGAAAAGATCTAGTTGTCGTGAGCTCAATGGAATTATTTGGTAAGACTACTAGAATCAATAAACACTGTACATAGCGAGCAGACCACCAACCGTCGATCTATGTTGACTGTACAGCCTAGCAACTTCCGAGGTTGAACTTTTGCGACTTAGATCAATTGCATTAGATTTGTATATTTTAGATTGCTTTATTTTGCAAAGCTGAAACTTCTCGGCATTGATACCTCCGCTAAAGACCTTGACTGTGGATGGTACGACCGATTTGATTGTACTACGAGAAGCAAATATAATCATATATATTCACGCCGGCCAAGCGTAAAGCAATGAACTGATATTAGGAACTTCTAAAAGTACCCTTCACGATTTATGTGGCAATAATTCATCAAGCGACAATGCGAGCTTCCTACGGTAAATTCTGCAATGTGGTCAGTTAATCGACTTAAGAAGTTGATGAACTAGCTATTTTAACTTATAACACGCATTTGCAATGGCTCGCGTTGCATTTGATTGAATCCTACTGTCTAGTGGACTTAAAGCTCCGACGGAAAAGTTATTTTATTGGTTTTACATGAAAGTCAAAGTTGTAAACGCTAACTCACGTGATGCCGTGGTTCACTTGATTCACGGTAACCGTCAAATGGACTACAAGGATAGTATTTATAAGCGTTTACTGCCATACCCGAGAAATTTCTTGTACAGATTGAATCCTGGTACTGGACATCTGAGTTAGATACCTTATTTACCTATATCGCTACAGCCAAATAGTTAATATAGAAAGAAGCAATTGGTGGCAATATTTTTCTCAATGGAGCTGGGAAGCAGCGATATCCGTCGGCTAAAACCAACAAACAACCGAACACATTTTAAATAATTTAATTTATTTTCTTTACTTAAGTAGATTTTGTAGTTTTAACAATACACTGTTAATAAAACTCTTCGTTAAGGCAAATATTGTTTATGAAATTAATTTATGCCCGAACAGCAATAGGGACTTCTTCTGTAGGGACGGGTATAATTCGAATGACAGAACGGTACTCCAGCGTTATGGTAATACAACTCTTGGATCAAAGACTTGCCATCTATGCATAAAGGAAAACCACTCTAACTCTAAAATTTAGCTAATAGTGTTTTTTTTACATTGACGATCGTTATTGTTTTGCAAATATCCATCTATCAAGATCGTAGTGTTTAATGAGATGCATAGAATTTAATCAAAACCTTAGTTTTTCACGACTATCTCAAAATTCGTCCTACGATCATGTTTTCATTATAAGAGTTGTATGTTACAAAAATATCTACCTCTGTAGTATCAACATTAGTATGGGCATTTACTGAAAAGATGATTTTTTATTGAGGATCATATCGGGGCTTAAAATAAAAAAGTGATACCGGTAACGTAATTTAACAGTGTTTGAGGTGTACAAATATTGAAAAATTGATTTTTGATATACCAGCAGCACATGGTTTCTAACTGAAGCAATACTGTATAATTCATTCACAGAGATCGAGTTCTGTTGGGTTTTATTGTACATCTTATGGTCGAGAGATTGAACAATCTTTTGTTACAGGAGCCGCGCACGACCGGGAAACCTACCAATAGACTCCGGCACTCCTAATGGTAGTGGCAGCCTGCCCCGGACGAATGGAATCCCCTCACTTACAGGAGGGCCTCCTTCAGCCCCGATACTTTCTAGCGGACCCCGCGCGCAACGGGGCCATTCGACCGACTTTTCATCTGAGGAACTACGAGGTCGCCCAAGAGAAATCATCGTCGGGGGAGGGCCTCCGCAGAGTTATCGCAGGGTCCAATCAACAGAAAACAGACAACACCGCGATATTATGCAGAATGCTCAAAAGTTGACCTTCGAAGATGGTTGGTACTACTGTATTACAATTACTCGTTGCAACAAGCTAGACTAGAAATTTTCCACCTTCTTAGTTGTTCTCTTATTGCCTTACACAAGCCCGTGGGAGCCTCAAGCTGAGGTTCGTTATGGCCTTTGCGCATTCACTGCTTCAACATACTCATCTCGGGGAGGTAAAACCCAAATATATATTTCTATGGGCGTTGTCTGTGGTTAGATGTTAAGATAATATGAAGAAATTTTTACAACTTAGGCTTTCAGAAGTTTCAAGCCGCCGTAGAGAGTTCACACTTCTCTCGGATTTTCATAATACGATCTGGGATTAGCTTACAATTTCCTTATAACTTATTATATAACTTTAGGTTGATAGTCTTTCTCGAGAACTACAGTAAGTCTACCAGATAAGAATATGCACAGACAAGCAAAATGGACATACTTTGTTTTTTGGTTTAACATCAGAAGTGAGTAGCGGAGAATATACGCAACTTATTTCTCCTGTTTCCAATTAAAGTATATATCATTATTGCTTATGATCTTCTTCTATTTAAATAGTAACTTACTCCGCTGCTGTAAAAGTCTAGGGTACGAGAGTATACATAGTTTCGAAAAACAATCTCGACACTATATTGAGATTTGAATAGCTTTTCCAATGAATAGGTTGCTGGGATTTTGAAAAACTCCAAAAAATGGTGATCTATAGGGGCACAGTTTGGCGAGTGAACAATAAAGAGTCCTCAGTTGTCTTTCCAATTCTTGTATTCTTCCGCCTTAATTCTTGTTGTGTCAAATTAAGCGTTGTCGTACAATAAGAGTGGTTTAACTCTGTTCACTGATCTTGGTTGCGTAGTGCGGATTTTTTTTTATCATTTCCAATTGTTGACAGTACACTTTAGCCGTAATCGACAAACCAGACTTATTAAAGTGTATTAGATAGCTTAGTAAAGCAACCTAACCAGGAAATTAGGCAAGGCCCCCACCGACCCCGGGCCTATCACCCGATGTCTAGTTGACATCGTATAAAAAAACAATAGAGGCAAATATTAACAGAATAGTTGCGGCCAAAATTGAGTGAAAAAATTTTTCTAATTCCAAGTGTACTTTGCGTGAAAGCCGGCTAACAAAGATGGCCGTAGAAAGAATACTCCAGGAAGCCAAAAGACAGGAAACCAGGAACCAATGGTCGAAAGGGCTGTGCACACTAATTCTGCTGAACGTGGGAAATGTCTCTCTTAACTGAAAAGTTGTCATGGGAGCCACGAGAGAGAAGGAAGCGTGCATGCAAAGACTAACTGTTTCCTATCTTAGCAATGAGATGGCGATGCATGAGCATAAAACCTGCATCATAACCGCAGAGATCTCATTGTGCTAATGTCGATATTAGAAGTTCTACTGTAAAATATGACATACAACGACGTCATAAAATTAGTTAGGCGCGGGGGGGGGGGGGGTAGACGATCCCTCATGTAGACGAGTTAGCTGTCCTAGTCATAGCACGTGGCGTAGCTCGTCAAATGCACGATAGACATTTAGGAAGGGTGGTTGCATGGAGTATGCTTGGTGAAAGTAATAAAAAGAGGGCCCGATCTAGAAAATGACAGAAGGTGCGGACCCGGTTAGTGAAGTAGCCCTTAAATGCATTCACAGCTCCGTTGGTTGTAGAACGTAGAAATTTTGAATAAGAAAACTAAGAATAGAATACAAGGTTTATACCGCCACTGTAGTTCCATGACGGGAGTCACATTCTTCAATCACTCAATATTTCGGATTTTCTGCGGCTTAGCACAACTCATCTGCTAAAAGCTCGAGAGAATCTAAGTGAATAATTTTAGGTTTTAAAGAGCGCAAGTGCGTCTAGAACGCAAGAAAATGTAGCGACGTTTCGTACTAAGTGACTTGATCTGCAGTAAGATCTCCAGGATAAATGTTCTACTTTTTAAAACATGATGATTTCAATGACTTTTAAAATGAAAAACATACTAAAGATTAACGTGAAAAAATAACAATCAGACGCAGCGTAAAAGTAAAAAATATTTAAGAAATTGAAACAATTCGAAAAATTGAATTAGCATTTTTGTGGTAACTGATGCTTTACAATAGGCAATGACGAAAGAAAAATACGGTAAACGATGCCTTCTTCAACTAACTGGTTAATTTAAAACCCTTATGAAGTGCTGACACTTGGCGTAAGAAATCCTATGGATATGCATCAGTTGTCAAGATATTAATTTCTTGCTCATAATGAACACTGCCTTGCGTAAAAGTATAGTCAATGATATTGTGTTACTGACACAACATATGTTTATATAGACATATTGGTTACAAAAAAGAGTTCGCTTTTGTGGCCAAAAACGTAACAATCTACACAAAGGTTACCGATGTTTAATCAGGCTAATGCGAAACAGGTGTAAAACTGGCATCAAAATTACACGAAATGCGATGATACAATAGTGCGGTTTTGGCTATTAAGCTTGATATTGCAATGGCTAAGCAATGGTCATACTAAACTTTAGCTTTACAAAAAAAATGTGTTTGCGTAAGGTAAAATGCTAAAATTTCGTTAGTTTGCATTCAATTAGATTGCATACCAATAAGCCTTAAGGTTAGATTTTTGATAAACGGGGACATTTTTGCAATCCTCTTTGAGAAAAGACAAGGTGATAAGTTTTTGTTCATTACTATTTCATAATCATGCTTAGCCTCAATTAAATGTCTTTTGGTTTATTGTTGTTGAGTTTCCGACTTTTGAGTTGTGGTTAAGAAAATGCAAATATATGTTGCCAAGCATGATTTTGTAGTTTGTAATCTAAACGCTAAGGTGTATGTATTTGGTTGTCATTTTGCAGGAACAATCTTTAAGGACGTAGACCCAACGTCCCTTCTCCGATTGGAAGATCTTGGAACAGGAACGTGTGGTCATGTAGTGAAGATGCAGCACGTGGCTAGTGGGCGTGTTATGGCCGTAAAACAAATGCGAAAAAGTGGAGTTCCAGAAGAAAACAGACGAATCTACATGGATCTCGATGTGGTTCTTCGTTGCACCGACTGTCCACACATTGTTCACTGCTACGGGTATTTCGTTACCGATTCCGAGGTATGTCGTTTCAAAACAAACTATCGTCCACAAGTTTAAGCGCTAATGGAAGTATTCTATTGCCTTGACATTTAATCCGTTTATTCCTATGCCAGGATTTGTTCATCAAACTTTCCCGGATCATTTTCATCATTAACGATTGATTTTTCTCCACCCTGGATTTATGAGAAATCGTAATGGAGTCGTAGCATATCTGAACTTGACATATGTACGTTGTTCGTATTTGTTGTATTTTTTTTTTAATTTAATGTAATTTCTTAAACAATTGTTTAATTTATCCTATCTGCGTTTATAATTTTAGCTTAAAACTAATTACATTCATAGCATTGAAGGACATCATTAAAGCCTAGAAGCTTCATACGAAATTTTAAATATATATATATGTATAATGGTTACGTTTGCTGACTTGGTTAACACCAAATTTTGTTTCGTATAGACAGTTCCTAGCAACTGGACTAGCGAATATGGTTAAATCTTATAATTACATACTTTCATAGGCTCTGCGGCTTAGCTGTACAGTTTAGCGTGCTATGGTAATACTATATATATATTATTCCTATCCTAGTTTAATTAAAAATCCTACAATTAAAAACAATGAGTCAAAGTGTTGCTCGTCGAGTTTATCTTTTTGCTATAATGTTTAGCTAACACTTGTCATAGATGCACTAAGTATTGACACCAGTCGAGCAGATACATTTTCTTATTAACCATAAATAGAAGGGACCCGTCAGTTTTTCACTATCTGTAGTACATCATATGACTGGGCTCCCTGCGCTTCGTGCGGAATCTAATCTATCGAAAGAGAAGCTTTGATTTAGCTACAACTTGGCGAAGGTTATAATATAATGAATAGTGAACATATCCAAGTTCTGGCATATCATTTTCTATATGAAAAAGCTCAAGTTCTTGTTTAATACGCTCTAAATGTGTATATGCAGGTAGAAGCTAGCAGGATGAATGTTCACTACTTCTATCATATGCCAAGAAAAACAGTTTTAACGTAGAGGTTAAGCCTTGATATTCAAATTATATATTCAATGATTCTGGAATCATTGAATCATCCACATAAGCGTGCAATACACCATATAGACTTTGTTTATTGACTGAAATGATTGTACATGTGCAGGTATGGATCTGTATGGAATTAATGACATCGTGCATTGAGAAACTTCAGAGGCTACGGAGTCATGAGCCGGTGCCTGAACAGATGCTTGGGTACATCTGTGTATCTGTTGTGAAGGCTCTTAACTACCTCAAAGACAAGCACGGTGTCATTCATCGAGATGTCAAACCTAGCAACATCCTTTTGGACCGAAACGGTTTGTAAGGTTTCTTAGCCACCTAAAGCCGGTACTAGTTAAACTAGTTATAAAATTTATTAACTTCTCCTGACTTGTTGAGTATACAATTGCCAACACAAAGTACTTTATGATTCTTAGTAGCGGCTAGTGACAACAATGATGATTATCTTTAATTATATTACGTGAAACCTAGTGTAAAGCCGAACGTCAGATTTCCAGATAAAGTTGTCGGACAGTGGAATGCACGTCGATAAAATCATCTTAAAAACAATAGATTGAGGATTAACAGATATGGGATCAAATTATCTGCCAGGCTGCCCATTTATGAATATAATCTAAAGCCATTCGATCGTAAGCTGCTTTCCCCGAGAACAAATGGTATAACTTAGTGTATTTCTATTACCTTGACCAAGCCGTGGTTACCTATAGCCTGTTTCAGACAGTTAATGGGCATCATCATGTTCGAAAGAGGATTATTATGCGTAAGTCGCGAGACTGTAGATGAGTTTTGTCAACATAAGCTGAGCTGTACAAAAATAGCTATGCTTTGTATGCCCACGGCGAAGCCGAACGACATCATTAGCAACGGCTCAGAATATTTGCAGCACGCTTCTTTGAAAAACAATTTATGGCCGAAGTGTGCATTATTACATTTTTTAAAACCTTCTAAAAAATTCTATAACACACATCACAATTTCGTTAAGCGCGTCTTGTAGGCGGTCTCGCGGATGTAGATCGTAATTAAAGTTCGTATGTTAAATCAAATATTTTCCAAAAGACAAATTATCAGGAAGTAAAAGGTATAAACTTTAGAGTAAAAATGTTTTTTTTTATTTACTTAAAATGACGGATTGGTTGATTTTTCATGACAAAAAGTTTTTGCAGAGATGTCAGAAAACAGTAGCATTTAAAAGATATTTGCTGCATCAATGAGTATCAACTGCGTTTTTTATTAAAAATCTAGTTTAAAACTCGTTTTCTGACCGATCTAGATGAGCTGACCTTTCAAATACACTGCAATTAAAAACTCATTGCCTGCGTCCAGATGGAGTTAAAACCTTTTTGTGGCCCTGCATAATACAGGAATAATTTAAACGGTAGATATAACCTACCATCTTAACTTTTCTAAAAGTATACTTATCTTGATCTTCCCATAATCATTTACAATAATGTATATGTATGAAAAATTGTTATGCAATAATTGTTGTAGTGTATCTGACAAATATAAATACATTTTACTGAACCGATAATATAACATTGAGGAAGTAGTGGACAATGTGAGTATCGAATAATTTTCAAACTGTGCGCCATTAGCAGACAACAAGATGTTTACGTTGTTTTTTTATAAGCTGATCGAGTATTACCGAAGAATAATGAGTTTGAGGGGCAAATATATAGTTTGCTTATGAAATAATTATATTTAGGTAATTTCTTAATTATTTATTTTAACCATATAATGCTTAATAATTAAGTTTCTAAGGGCTTAGAGGGCTCTAATGCAATTACTAAAAAATTATTCAAAGTGCTAAGTAAGAAAGCTTTAACGAAACAAGAGTTTACAGCGGTTCAGTCATTTTAAGAAAGAAGATTGAGAGGTTAAGGATTACGGAGAAGGCGAATACACCTTTAGGACCTCAAGCAAAAGACCGGATTTACGCGATCACGGAAGTTTGTGAGCAAAGTGAGCATGAATGGTGCGCTCTTTGTCAGCTTTGTTTGCTTGAAATGGTAATAAAAAAAATGTAGGTTCCTCATGAACTGTGTCCTCCTTAGATGGAAACAAACACGGTGCATTCTAAAGACAAGTTGCACAATTAGTACCAGCAAAAAATAACACCTGGAATACACCATCGTTATATGACGAAAAATTCCGGCCGCAGCTTTGATAAATAAAACTTTTGTTTGAGGTCCAAAAGTGCAGTCACCTTGCCCGTGGAATTCAACTTCCCAGTTCGACTATACCAGTGATAAACTGTTGCTTCACTAAAGGCGTCTTTGTACAGGCTTTTGATAAACATGGCCTTTGCTTTATAGAAACAAAAACCTAATCATTAACATTTTAGCAGTAAACAATATCGTTGCTTCTAAAATAATTATTCTTCAATGCCCGTCAATTAAGTCAGTCAATTTACACAGACTTTTGTTGTACTAACTGCAAACGATCTAATTTTATATATATAATATAATAATAATAAATATATATATAATAAAAATCTAACTTAAAAAAATTACGAGTAAGGGTGAACTTACACTCAATTGAACTTATAATAGTAAGAAGACATCTCAGCAGTTATTGTGATGTGTCATAAGGAGGCCTCGTTTCATCATTTTTCGATTTCTCCGTATGCATAATATTATTTAGATTAATCCAGTATCATGAACAGGTCAAACCAAACTTAATCCTTTTAAACGGTTTTCTCATGTGTCTACATTTGTTTTTTCTTTTTGCTTTAAAATGTGGTAAAAATACTTACAAACGACAGAAGTTGTTTAATTGGTAGTGATTTATTTGGATAATGTGTTGTACCATTAATGTGCAGGAAACGTGAAATTGTGTGATTTTGGAATCGCGGGTCAACTGGTTGAATCAAAGGCGAAAACGCAGAGCGCCGGTGTAGCAGGTTACATTGCTCCAGAAAGAATTGACCCGGAACGTGTCGGTAGGAACTATGACGTCCGCGCAGATGTTTGGAGCCTAGGTAAGGAGTGAAGTTTGCGGCGAAAGACCCTTGAACCGGATTTGTCTAATCACAAATGTATGAATTCTCAACGTAGTGTTTCTTCGTTTGTTGCCGTGTCATACTCTTTGCATACTCCTGCATTGGGGATACAAATTTGTAATGAAATTGTAATGAAAGATGAATAAAACCATTATTTAGGGCAATATTTTTTTATAAATAATTAATTAGGGCCTATAGCAATGCAGAAGTCGCTGTGGGCAAGGTTTAAAGAGTGGGCTTTACAATAGTATCGCTCCAAGTTCAGGCCCAGCTTTTAAAATAAAGGGCCTCTGCAGTTACTTCATATCGACGTAGATCTTTTCTCAAGAATGCACCATTACTGTTACCTAAATGATTCAGTTTAAGTAAATCAGGAAGTAAACTCGGAAGTAAATCAGGAGCTTAGTATTGTGAATTTGCGGCGAAGAGTGGATAAGTGGTGCTATCACCTATGGTATTTTTGTAGATAGGTTTCCTAAAATGAGCCAATAGCGCAGTTTAGATACACTGATAGATTTAAAAACGCCATGAATTATAATATTTATTTAATTATCTATTATATAAGAAGGTCAGTCTTCCCAATTTCAATTACAGTATACTTCTGTTTCGTGCGAAATCATTCGGAATGCTTTGGCCATCTGTATGAAATTGTAATATAACATAGTATGAATGTTTCAAGAGGCTAATGCGACTTTTTTAGTAATTTCATCCTCATAATTGATTACTTTAATCAGCTTGGATACGTAACATTGACAGAAGGGTGTCCCTGACAAACAAAAAGTTTTTACTAGGCAGAGATTAAAGCTCCGCCGTCGCATTGATTTTTCGCATGCCTGTAGAACGTATTTGGAAGCAGAACTTTCCAATTTTTGGCTCTTAATTTCGTTAAGTAATTTTAACTGGCGTTTTTTAGAAATTTTTTTCGTAGATTCGACAACTACCTCTAGCCGGTAGTTAGTTTTAATTATCTAAGATTAAACTTGCGATATTTTCAACTATTAGTAATTCATAGTTCCTGTACACTTATTTCAGGCATTGCTCTTGTGGAACTTGCTACCGGCCGTCATCCGTATGCATCCTGTACAACCGACTTTGAGCTACTCGTCAACGTTCTTGAACGGGTAACACGATTATGCTGTATTTCAAATTATATGACTTCCAAAAAAACTATTTAATTTTGAAAATTTAGGCTGCCTCATAAGAACATCTTTTTTTTGTTTATTTTTTATTTATTTATTTTTATTACAGGTCTATTAACTTCCCGAAATTAATAACGATTTTATTTATTAAAGATAATGACTCAACTTTTATCCCTTTAAGGCTCAAAAAACGATATGGATCTTCTCTACCTTGATACATGCATTATAATTTCGGTTTCCAGAACAGGCAGCGTTGACTTTGTACTAACATCGAAAAGTAGGGGTGCTATTATATGCTTATTTTAATTTGAATTTTAGTTTGAGCGTTTATTTTAAAAATAAAATGAGTAAATAGTTAACTAAAAATATTTTCCTGAGGAAGCTACAGCTTTCTCTTCCAAAGAAGAAAGTGAATTATTTGCGAAAGAATGTCCTTTCGGCTGTACCATTGAGGAACTCATTTTCTAGAAAATTAATCGGCAGACATAGCAAATTATTTTTACCCTATAATTCTCCGTTACTGGCTCCTGGCTGGTTAGATAAGGGCACTAAATAACGCAGCTTGTTAAAGGAAAAAAACCTGAATTTATATTTATTCACCTTAAAGGTATATGTATATATATTTTTGTAAAAAGCTTCTGACAACACAAATAGTTTTAAAAATCATAGATTTTATACAAATTGGAAATAAAACTAAATTAGAACATACTATTACATTTCATGTTAAGTAGGTTGCTCAATACATTTATCCATTACTCTAGCCCTCACAGCTGTAAGCTTTCTAGACCCCCTGTTTATAAAGTGAAGACAAGTATTTTGCTACAATTACCACGTACTTTGTGCAAACATATAATATGTATCACATATATGTACATATAACATAAAAAACATATAAGGATTTCTAAAAGGTTATATACAGAAGTTCTTGTCATATTGTGTTTTTAGGTTTTCCTGAAACTTTTCACACGTGGGAAGTATAGCATGATATAGGAAGCATGAAGTAGTAGTTCCTGTGACGCCAAAAATGCCAATGGTGGCAATGGGTATAAATGGGTAAATATAACAACTTTCCCTTTCAAAACGAACTTCGCTAGTGTTCCCTTTACATGGAATTTTATCTCATTCACTCTACACGTTATGGATAGCGTTTGAAACACAACCTTCAGCTGTACTGCCATCAATCGTAAATCATTACATTTAAGGATTGCTAAGGGCACTTACTAATATGGAACAGATACTGTCTAGATGATATGTCTATACGTTTCCCGCATTAAACTTATAATTAATATTTATATTATTGTTAATTGTTCTGCAAAAGCCCATAAATGAACGAACAATGGCATTTAATTATGCAGACAATATATCTTTTTATTTGGAAGATTGTGTACATTTAGGGTGATTTGTATAATAAGAAAGAGCACAAATATTCAATACATTTAGTTACATACATAGAGGATCATGCTCAAAGTTGCCTACGTGTGCAAAATTTCAGAAAAATATAAAAACCCAAGATAATAAGAACTATCAAGATTTTTGTGTAAGACCTTTTAGAATTCCTTATACGTTTTTGTTCTTTTTAATTTCCACAAGGTACGCGGTGGTTGTAGCAAAGTACAGAAACATTTCTTTATAAATAGCGATCTAGAAAGCTTAGAAAACAAACATTTTGAGCAACATACTTAGATTGAAACAAAACAGTACCTACTAGTTTGGTTTCATTTCCAATTTGAATAAAATATATGTTCTTGGAAATGATTTGCGTTGCTAAAACCTTTAAAAAAAATATATATATGTACATACCTTTGAGGTAAGTAAATATGAGTTCAGGTTTTTTCGTTTAATAAGCTGTGTTACTTAGCGCTTTGTCTATTCAAGTGTAGGGACTAGTATCGAAACGCTCAGCGTCTTAACGATGCTCCTGCTCCCCATTTTTTGAAAAGATATGGACCAAAAACCTATCAGTTTTTGGGAAAAAGTGTTTTTTTTGGCTTTGATACATACCTCTTCGTAAAGGTAAAAGCTCGCCTTTGTAGTGGGTCACCAAACAAAAAATTAAAACAAGAAATAAACAAATATCTTTATTATTGTTTGGTGTTACATTTTTGGCGCTGCAGTGCGATATTTTTTCTGAAACTGGGCCGAGACATATATCTATGCTATTAATATTGGAAGATCAGTATATGCCAGGTGCGTATTTAGTTAGCCATGGAATTCGAAATGTAATCTTGATCGGAATCGAAGTGAATTTATTTCACCCAATTTTGTTTAATTTTATTTCACGCAGTTTTTTTTCACATAACTATGTAAGCAGAACACTGGCAAATATCGTTTCCGCTATCAGATATCTGACGTCTATTCTTTAACTTCTCCACCTCTATTTTTGCAATTTTTACTAAAGCTTTTAATAGTTTCTAATATCTCACTGTAAGGCCTACGTTATAAACTGGAACGGAACATGGTTATATTATTGTCTTTCAAATATAGTTTGCACGTATGCTTAAATGAACACAACCGCAGTGTTGCAGGCAATTACAGGGACGCATGTATTTCTGGGCAACCGAGTCATGCATATGGATAACAAACAGCAATTGTTGAGCGGACTAGTACAGTGACCAAACGTATTCATTTATTAGCCCTCCATTATGTCGAACCGATAGCGAGCTATAACTAACAACCTTTTTGCTATTCTAATAAGAAATATTATGGAGTTTAATACTACGGTTACTATTCTACACTGTGCTTAACTTTGATTTTGCAATACAGGATCCGCCAAGATTAGACGAAGCAATGTTCTCCAAAGAACTCTGTGACTTCGTGCAACTCTGTCTTACGAAGGTGTGTGTAGACTTCAAAATTTAACATTACGTCAGCTGGTAGTTCATTAAACTTACAACTGGATTGTCTCAAGATAGTCGTACTTACAACCACTAAATGTACAAAAAGCCATAATATTATAATATTCGATTGATCATAACTGCTAATTCTGTTTATTTTTGAAAATATTGCTAGTTCTAATTAGAAATATGATTAAAAATATATACTTATTATTTTTCAGGATTTCAAAAACCGACCCAAATATCACAAACTTATGAAGCACGAGTTCATCAAAAAGTACGACACACCTGAGGCTACTGCGCGAGTCGCTGAGTGGTTCCGAGAAAATAGTAGGCGCCCGACTTGTTGATGTTGCTAATGTCTAGCGCAGCAGCTGTTAACTTTGTGAACACAAGTAACTGAGAAAGATGTTACGTTGGGGATGTGATAGTCCTACAACGAAAATCCGTGCAAAATACTGCGCATGCATTGTACATAGTAGAAAGGCAGTTGGGGTAGACAGTTGTTAATGCCTGTTAGTTGTTGTGCCAGAACGTACTTTCTTTCTATGTATACGAATGTACGCATCATAATCCACATTAGATTTGTAATGGAGGCCCTTTTGCCAATGCACCGCTGCAACAATGACCGGCGCACACAGAAACACACGCACACACAGACAGACACTCAGCTGTCGAGAAAATATTATACGCTCGATACCAAACAGGGTGAATTAAAATAATAGCAAATGTAAAAAACTAGCCAGCACTGCTTCTGTCAAAGATCAGTTTATAAAACCAGCCACGTAAACGCAGGGTGCCGTGTTTATTGCAGCGACCTTTCGAGTGAGATTGCACTTGTTTTGGAACCGATACTATAGTGTATTACCCTACGACATGTTTTCGGCTTCTGTTTTAATTCTCATAAGAAAAAGGCGGTGTTTACGAGATTGAGTTTTCATTTAAACGAGCATTTTTACGGCTTTATCTCAACGAATTGAGAATTAAGGATTTCGGTTATTTATAATTTTAAACTGATTGGTCGCTTGTTCGATGCAGACGTTCTGTGCGTCTGAAAGGCCTTTTTGCGACCTTGTATTGATAATTGAACGTCTGAACCTTGCAGGGGTAATGTGCTTCTCTCGTACTCCGAACGCTTATGCTTGCAGGTGACGGTACATACGCGCTTTTGTTTCGAACGCTTTCTTCAGAAGATAGAAACTTTTTAAAAAATGAGCCTTTATTTTCCAGCTTTTGTGCCTAGTTATTGAACTCAAGGTAGACGCATCATTCAATCCAATTTATTATCTGTATACTTAGTTATATTTTGAGCACATGTAGTAAGAGATATTTTCGAATCAGCTCAACGCATTATATGAAGACAGCGCTACAAAATGAAGTTGTAAAACGTCTAATTACATAGTGTTTAATTTATCCAAACATAGTACTTAAATATTTTAGAATTCAATATCGTTTTTTCATTCTCATTAACATCAGATTACGGCTCTTACATTACATATTGTGATTGCTCCTTTGCATATGCAGAGGATCTCCGGTGATAACCCGGCTATCATAATATGATATAAGTAGCAATGGTGTAGCAAATTTCTTACTTATTGATTCTCTCAATCTTCAATTCCAATATAGTTGTGATCTATTTATGCTGTTTATTCAAAATAAACCCAAAAATCGATGTGAGTTTTTCTTGACCGGTTTACGGTTTCAAAGGAATATTATAATGAAGTTTTGAAATACCGCTGCCTTGTTTAGCACAAAGCCTAGCTCCAGTCAGAAAAAAAACTATAACGGTTGTTCATAATCTTAAACTGATTTGTTTTCACTGATTTGTTTTCAAGAAAATAATCCTTAAGATAAGACGATGATATGATGTGTTGTAAAACCTGACGGTTCCCAGAAGCATAAAAAGAAATTGATTCAGCTATTTATGCAGGGACTTCAGACAACAGAGTTGCCAGCCTTTGTATGTTCTATGTTAGTGCGATTACCCTCAGATAATTTCTTCTGTCAAATCTTGCCCGCGTTTGTGCAATTTATGTGGTAAGAAGATATGCATGAAACAAAAAAAATATGACCAAATCTGACCTAAGAGCCACTTCCTGAATTCGCATTTCATAACTGTTTTTGGTCCAGAAAAAAACGCAACCAATGCTATAAAATAAACGTATACAGACGCATATTTATTTTTGAGTAGAACGCTATTTCGGAGAAAGCCGAAAAATAGATGGATCAATTTATCTTTTTCGTAGCAAATAAAGTGGAACAAATTTCGTATGTAATAGCCTAATGTCAGTTGAGGACAAATCAAAACTTATGTTTCGCATGTAGTACATTATCCTGTCAGACAAACCATAAACGGAAAGATAGGAATGGGAAATTAACTACCACTATCGCAGGAGTTTTCATTGGCGTCTTCACAAGTCGTTTACTTTTGGAAAGTACACTTCGACATGTTTCTTGTAATACTTGTGAACCAGTCACAATCGAACAGAGCAGTCCTTGCAAACCATCGATCAAAAGTACAGTGAAAATGTTAAGATAATATAACATCAGCACAGTTTGAAGTAAAATATTAACGAACAAATATCAATTAACAAAAGTAAAAGCGAGTTGTTTCACAATATTTAATAGCCTCTTGACATTTGATTCATGAATAGCCACCGACAGGATGAATTCAGAGAAATAACACGCACTACCAGATTATCAAATTAAATGACGTGCATCCAAACAGCATTTCATTTTTATAGATATACTACTCTATGTTACCGAGTGAATGTTTTTATTTCGTTTATACTTGCTTTCAAAAAGTTCTCGGATTGTTCTGACACATGATGACTATTGCATCTTTTTTCTTATCAGTTTTTCCTAAACGATATACAAGGTCATATTCATGAGTACTGTAGATAAAAATCGTCTGCAGTTAAAAAAAATTACGGTACAGTAAAGGTCTCTCCAGTACCTTAAATTGATTATATGTACACTCAAATTAATGGAAATATGTATGAACTCGTAAACCAAATAAGCAAGTTGGTGCCGAGAATGTCTCCGAGAAACGATTACAAAGAACCAATCGCAAAAAACAAATAACTGTAAATATCTCAACCATACTGAAAGCATTGTTATATTTAAGAACAACTACCAACCAAAATAAAATCAAAAGTGCCCTCAACTTCTAATTGCCATATCATTACATAGGCCACTTTTGTTATCCAAGCTTGTTTGGCCGTTTATTATTATGAATTTCCTTGATGGCATTGATAAAACACTGATAGACATAATAAACCTATTCCAATAAAGATTGGAGCGAATTGTGTTGACTAACAGTGGATAACTGGGTTTTCAGTTGCGAAGAACGTATAGCTGAAGTGTATTATATTTTCCGTAACCACGCATGTCGTTAAGTTGAACGTAGCTGATTAGACATGAATAGCGTTTCTCAGACACATGCTAAAACGCTGGAAAAGTATCTGTTTGAATTAATTTACGATACAATACAACGTAAACCAAGTCTGTGCGTACCGCAGAAAAATAAATAAGTCATTAGTGCAATGTCTTTAGTTAAGATGTCTTCAATCAATGAATGTACTGTCAAATCTGGAACAATGCACTACGCAACAGTCGTCTGCGGAGAAATGTTGTTCAACGAATTGATAACGTGGGGTTAGTACTAACTGAACAACAATAGCCAGCCCACCTAAGTTGTGTGCTCATCGCTACAAGAACCGAGCTGGACTGGGTGGTCGGAGAGTGATACCTGAATTGATATTCTGCTAAACGCGGTCAGTTAATACGCCATTTAGCTCTAATTTACTTCTATTTGAAGACAAGATGAATGGATGGCGCTCTGAACATGCTTAAAGTGCCCATGAAGCCTACGAAAACTCGTTGTGTTTTCTGATTCAACAAGGCAACAGGAACGTTTTTGTAGTTAGAATGTAGCTAAAAGCTACAGCCAAAACAACATAAGCCTTGCTTGTGGAAAACATAAATACGGTTAGATATGACAGGACATCCGCTAAGGTATCGTCAAACTGTCGTTAATATTAGACCGAGCTTTGGCATTAACTTGACTGGGAAATTTTGCCTTCACAGCCATCCTAAGAAAAGACTGAAACCGCGTGACATGATGTTACAGTCTAATACGCAGCTATCGGCAAATAAGTAAAAACTGCAAACTTTATGGTAGTGTTACGCGCAAAGGCAACAAAAAAGTCACGCTTCCAGTGATTTATTCGGTTGCCATGCGCGAAGCGCAATGCGGATTTTTATGTTTTACCCCTGCAAAAAACTATATTCGTCGATCGATTATTGTGATTTTTTAACTTATCGTGTGACGCCATCAGTTTCAAGTTAACATTTCTTAATTTTGTCTTAAAAAATAGCTCCGCAGGAATTATTTGATACTGTGATCGTGCCCAATGTTATAATATAGGTTATCTTCAAATTATCGTGACTTGTAAAGTTTCGTTTAAGTTAACAAACCTTTCTCTCCTTATGTGTGGTGCGTATACCATGTTGCTTAATACAATCAGCAACGTGTGACATTTGAGTTGTACTCCGTTGTCAGTAAAAACAATGTATCCAAGATGAGCGAACGTGTTTTGTAATACTGGAACTCTTGTGCAAATAAAGGTGGTATTAAATGTATATATTTCGGGCCACGTAGAATATACCAGAGTTAAGAATATCCTCCTGTAAAATACATGTGCTCGCTCTAATAAATGAGTATGTGCAAGCTAACTTTGTATAGGTGTCTTATTTGGGTTTTGTAAATCAGTGCTAACTAGACAATGACTAAACGGATAATGATGACCTGAACAATGTCGGATCGTTATCCGGGTCATTGTTGATCAAAGACCAATTTAAATACAATTCTGCTGGTTGTTTGAATCGTGTACAGTTGTTTTCTTGACCTAACAGGTTAACAAAAATCAGATTGAAATATTATGGTCATCTTCTTCAATTACAACTTCATTTCATGATTCTTTATAAGTTCGTTGATTAGAAATTAGTCGTAAAGCCATCAACTTAATAATCAGTTATTCATCATTATTGTTTCACTCATCAGTTCTTTTGCATTTAATTTCAAATTGATCTTCTAAAAAAAGCGATGCCCATCTCCGCATCCTGTTTGCAATATAGGTTGGTATTTCTTTTTTATCACAATAGAGGGTCCAAAATGGCCTAAGTAAGAAAAGAACGTTCTTTCATCAATATGCTTAAGTAATTTTCAGACGCAAAAACAAGACATGAAACCTTTCTTAAAAATCTCGTACTATATATGTATGTAAAGTATCTTTTTAGACCTGTCTGACCATCAGTGCGAAATACCCATGCAATCGTATTAACAGGTATTAGCCATGATTATAAGTGATAATTTAAGACTATACTGCTTTTAGAAATCTTTCATTTTTGCGAGCGAATTGCGACAAAAATTTTACATTATCGAAATAGCTTATCAGCAAATGCATAAATTCACCTAAATGCCTTTAGATAACAGATTATCATCCGTAGTAAGAACCTCAACTTTGATATATTACTGAGAGGTGATATTTTAGTTTAGACCTTGTATCTTTTGAGTCAAGCTTTTCTTTAGTTATAATGAAGCTTAGGTAGTGAAGAGAAATTATTGACATATCAATTTTTTAGGTCTAGTTCTAATTCCAAACCTGAATTCGATCATCTTCATACTTGCTCACCCTGACCTTTTATTAAAGGATTTATGACTGTGACAATCTGAACACTTTGATACCCTTATCAACCCAGAAGTGACATTACTTTCTTTTAACAGAAAGACCGGATCAGAATAAGATAGCCCTGAAATGCCAAAAGATGACAGTAATGGACTCCTTTAAAGACATTTATAGTTGATAAAAGCTTTCTCAACCTTAATTTACACATACGTCTCAGTAAAACTGGTTTCTACAATCGGTAACTATCAGGTCGTCCGGTGTGAAACGCGAGGCCGAACTTACTGAGTCCTCGAGTTTTTTTTCACAAGAGTAGTTTTTTTATTAATAGTCAAGGTATGCACTATTATTATTTATGACCTTTTACTATTTAGATTCTTATTCTGCTTCTATTCAGATGTATAATAGTAGGCATTGTAGTAAGCATGGCAATAGTAGTAAGCATTGAAATGCAGCTTCAACATACTGAGATTCGACAAATTCTCTTACTAAGATGTCTAGACTTTGAGAAGAATGGTAATCTGTGCGCTAGAAATGGCCTGTTCTCTAATCATGGCTATTTACTGTGGCTTCCTTATTCATATCTTCTAGAGCTTACCGATTGGCTGTCTCCATATAACATTTCGAAATGCTCGAGAACCTCTGTTAAGCTTACTTGAACCAGTATGTGAACTCAACGGATCGAAACATGTTTGCTGTTTCATCATCTATGAGGCACATCGTGAATACCAGTTTTGAACTATATTGCTATAATGATGACAGAAAAACTCTGGTATACGATAACGGAAGCTATACAGGATACTGTCTTTTAATGGTGTTTGTTATACTTGGCTCGAAAGATCGACATTTTTAATAGCTAACGCAATCAGTTTATTTGCTTTTTCCAACAATCGGGTTATAAGTTCCAATAGTAATGTTTTGCAAATATCGTTTTCTAACCTACTAGAAAAACATCACTTCATTATTTCGACCCAAGGGGTGCGTGTCTTTATTTTAGGGCCTCTTTATTTAAAAAAGGTATTATTATATAATTTTTTTTGTAATATATGAACGAAGAATTATTTCTTTTCACTTGCATAATAAAGAATACTATCTATACGTAAACAAAAACAACAGCAGTTGTTCTCCTGATATTTAATAAGTTCTATTCAACCACAAATGAGAAAATAGTCAAATAATATCAACGATAAGTGTTGATTAAACGCAACCAAACGTTGTCTCTTGTTACATATCTGTACATTTTATACACTTGCACTTTCAAGCTTGTATGGACAACAGTGTTCTCACTAAAGGAGATTTTTGTCGTAGAACTATATCTCTCATCCACACTCAGTACATTTGGGCAACTTATTGCGCCTTTGCAAGCCATCTTGTTTATCGAAACGGTCAAGGATAAATGATATGAAGGACTAATCGACAAATTGCTTTTTTTCTTACTTAAATTAGGATTCCCCTTGACAAGTAGCTGACAAAAGTTATTGACAAAAATTTCTTGTTTACTTCGTGGATACCTTGAGCTGGCAGAGAAGTGGAAGCTATCGGAAATGTGACACTTAGAAAAAACGGATGGAGCAGTAAAGCTATAAAATATATTTAAATAAACTTAGCTGAAGTCTATATAACGCCTCTCTTTACTTCTAGTCCAACATACATTTTGCTGAATCAGTAAAGAGAGCCAGACCTCACTGAAAAGGAAGTAAAGATTGGTAACACCAAATTTGTTACTGCGAAGTTACTATCAAAAGCCGACAACTTCGCCTCATTACAATTCGGCTGAACCCATTAAATTATATATTTTATACTGCTAAAAAAAGCTGAGTAAACTACGATTTTGTATGTTATGCATTTGCAATATTTAGCATGAAATAAAAGAGCTGAGTTTCAGAATGGTTATCGTGTTATCAATTTAGTGAACCAAATATGGTATCATATGTACTCAATAGCATCTACCAGCTTACATATACGCAATCACTTTAGTAAAATTTTTTTGACATTATATAACATAAACAATTACATCACAATTTTCTCATGGAGAATCCTATGAAGGAAACGATGGACTGTTGCATCGATATCTGCGGATTGTGCATCGCTACGTGCATAGCATAAAATATCTTGCCAAATCAGGTGGTCAGATCTGACTGTAGAAAGGCTTACTGAATTTTAGACGTTCGCAACCATCTTTGCAAATTCGGCAAAAGACATAAGTCAGTATATTAGAAGGCGAAACAGACCTCACCCTCACCCCAATATACGTGTTAAATTCACGTTTACATACACTACTTTGCGGTTCAGCGCGGTGAAATACATATAATCACTAACATTAGGCATGTGGCCACTTCTAACTGCTGCCAGTCCCACCGGAGTAACACCGAAATCACATCAATCGCTGGTTGATAAACAGCTGTTCCACCCTTCTCATAATAATGAGTTGTTCGAGCTTCGTGGGCCTGCATTTGTATAGTTAGTTGTAGAAATTTTTTGAGCGCCATCGGGCTTCGAACTTCTCTTCTTCGGAACTTCTCGAACAGCCTATACATCTCAATTTAATATAATTTACTATTTGTTTACTTACTGGAGCGTCATCTCCTAGAGTTAATCCTAATTTAATTACAACAGTCTTTGACCATCTCGATTATGCGGCAGTGTATAATAAACATCAACACTGTTATATACGGTATTTTTTCTATTTCGGTTTCTTGTAGAGTCATTGGCTATTATTATGAACGTTGCTATTGCTGGTGCTTTCCCCAACTAGATCCTTTGGATTAAGACGACACACGACCTTGTTTTCAACTTTGGCTATTGGGATCACCATACGTCCCTGGATTTCAACGAGCTCCTGTACATACGATGCAAAAGAGTATAATTAGGTGCATCTTACACGTTTGCTAGGGCTAGATAATTTCCATTATCTATGCTTACTTTTTTATAAAAAAATTTTGCAAGCCAAAACGCTTATTTAAATACAGTAAGTCGCACAACGCTATAAGCAGATAAGTACTTTACCTGATATAGTGGTAGTTCGGATGCCATTTGCAACTCCATTGATACTCTTCCTGAGACCATTCGAACTCTGCCATCTCGTAGAACCTGCAGCTTTCCGAGATATCCTATGTTCGACAAACAAATTATTTACCCTTTATAAAATTAGAGACCAATTTACGGTTTGTATCGGCTCGTCCAAATATACGTAATTATATTATTGTACTTTTAACAAATCTACCGTAGTTATTCATTTGCCCATGGCTTTACACCTTGGCGGGAGCACGTCACACAGAGCCATATAGAGGGCATAGTAATGGAAGATGAAAAACTTCAAGTTTTCACATTTTCTTTCCGTCACAAACGCAAAACGATACGTTACTATAATTTCTACATAATAAGCATTTGTTTATCGCCGTAACCTCCTAGGCATTGCGGCAAGAGTCTATGTCAGGAAAATCTTTACCAATAGTAAAACTAACAACTATTAATGTATAATACTAATAATAAATAATACTAAAAACTAATAACAATAGTAACAAGCTTATTGAAGGCGTTGATCAATCAAAGCAGAACTGCCACTTGAGTAGTCAATGTGACTGTCACATTCACTATTTTTCTCATTATGAATGATATACATAAATGTATTATTGGACATTATTAATGTACAATATTATTAATGTTCAAACACTGTGAGGGTAAACGATCCATGTAGGTAGCATATCAGCGAGAAGCTACTCAAGGCATAAGAATAATAATTTTTATGATATATATACCAAAAGGTTCTTCGGTCCTTTTTCATGGGAAGAGCTTAGGTCAGTTCCGAGGTGTGCACTTGGGGACCCTTGCTCGGAAACCATCTATGCACTAATGTAAATCATATATATATATATATACTTTTTCTGTAAAGACAAACGAAAACTAGTTTTACAGTTTAACATTTTGTGATACCTAATTTTATAATATTGTAATTGTTATATAGAGCATTTCAGGGCAAACGGGTTCTATACGTAGGTATTTTCGGAATGCTAGTAACTCTGTTCATTTAGTTTGTATCTTGGCAAAATACACAATGTAAACGTTACTCTAGACCCTTGTTCATGGTTTGCTGCTATTGCTGCAATTACATTTGTGTTTCTCAGTAAAATCGTCTGCCAAATAGCTATAGAACAAAAATGAGGAAACAATATCGGTTACACACCGTTGTTTTCGACTTTACAAATTGTAAGTCCTATTTACCCGTATTAGAGCCATTTAAAATTAGACTTTTTTTCTTCCCTGCAAGCTTTTATAGAGATCTGTAGTAGAGAAATTATAGTCGTTCACTTAACCACCCTAGCAGCCAATGTTAACGGAGCACCATCTTTTCTTGCTGGTAACATAGGTCTTTTCGGAAGACATACTCCGTGACTAAGCAACCAAGTCATTGGCGTCCAATTTTTAGATGCACTATATCGATGTATGTGGAATGAAGTCGCAGGTGTATTTCAAAAGATGCAGGTCATTGTGATAACTTCAGCATAGAAGACAAGACGTGTCGACCCCTTGATTATGAGAACATTCAAATATTCTCTGTATTTAGTCCGAACCCCCTTATGACTCTTTGGCAAACTGTACAAAACACAGGAACATTCAAATCGACTATTCATAGACATATACCAAGCAAGGGTTACGTTATCAAGCAGACTTCTGGGTTTTTATGATCTGACCAACCCGAGGATGAACCGTGCCTAATTAGCCAGTCATTCTCCAAAACTGAATGAAGACAATCCTCCCATGAAGATGGTTACGGGTGATGAAAAGCTGGAAATCTATAACAACGTCTTTTATAATAGATCATGGTTAAAGCGCGGTAGAGAACCATCCAACGCTGCGCATTTGGTGGCATTGCGAAGGGGTTCTATTCTATGAGCTTTTCCCAAATAATCAAACCGTTACCTAAGTCTAATATGCATACTAAGAGTTTAAATTAAAGTATCCAATAAAAACGCCAGGTTGTGGCCAATGGATAAAAAAGGATTATGTGTCATCAGGGCTTCGCACGTGGTTTTGTGATTTGCCAAATATGTTCGTAGTTTAATTGGAATGTTTTGCTTCACTCAGTTTATAGTCTCGACCTTGCTCTTTTTTTGTTATCATCTTTTCGAATCCTTGGAGAACTGTCTTAATAGGAAGCATTTAGTATCTTTAAAAAATATTAAAAAAAAAACTAAGTAAACCAACTTATTGCAAATATTCTATTAAAATTAGGTTATGCAATATTATTGGATAACCCAATACAATAAACCTTTACGTTGGTTTCGAAGCAGTTATTTATATAGCCCACCGTAATAATAATAATAAATAAATACTTTTACTGTGTCTGCTCGACTGCAAGACATAAATTTAACAATACAGGTGGTTTGAATTCTGGTTCATTGCACACTTATTGTAAATTAATGGGATTACTATTCGTAACCTTGATTATTAAGACCTCTGCAGTAACGGTAATCCTAAAGTGATAAAAAATTAAATGATCTTCTATTAAAAAACGTACTTAAAAATACTTCCTTTACACATGTGGTGCGATATATAAACGTGCTTTTCTGATATGTATCGATTTATCGAATTTGAGATTATACATGCCCTTAGATAGATGTCTCAGCTTGTACTGCTGGCTGGTGTCGGTTTGAGCTTTACAAGAATTTGTATCCTTCTGCAGCAGCCGACGCTCCTCATCCTGGGATGCTTTGGACGGACCTGGAAGTCTAAAGTTGGCAATGTAATGCGTCAGCTATTTCCGATATTTCTAGGATTGTTCTGCGATAAATCTCAGTAAATTATTGATTGAAACATCACTTATAGAAAAAGTCTGTGCATGGCATTACTAGTCTCAATGTTTCGATATAAAATGTTATGAAATATAGGTAAACACGGTTTATGCATCCTTTAGCTTAAAAGTAAACGACGTGGCTATAGTTTAACGAAACACGGCTTTGTTACCTATAGGCGAGGCAATTTATAAACGGTAGATTTTCCTCAATAAGTATAAAAAGAACCTGGTATTTCGTTTCCAAAAAAATAGCACGCGACCTATTATGTAACAATATGTTGAAAATGTTAACTGATAGTAGAATAACGAGCAAAACCCCTGGCTTTAAAATTGTTACCTTAATAAAAGCTGAGAAATAATGAAAATTGTTTAATTCAAAATTGCACAACAAATGCTGAAAACATTATTTTCCGCAACAAATTAATTGGTGCAAGTTGTCCATATTCTGCTGAGAAGACATTATTTAACAAAGAAAGTTATAGTTATCAATTTTTTTAACAATTTGTTTTCTGAAAAGTGATTTAGTTAGATGTTCTGCCTTAATATTGCAGTGACGTTCTCAACCTATTGGAGAATAAAGTATCGCTTCTTTGCTCTTAGAAAGCAAAATATCCTGCAATCCTGACAGCTAACATAACGATGTTTAATCTTCACAATTCATTATTCCAAAAACACACTTTGTAACCGAGCTTTTTTGCATTAGTTTCGTCAAAATTATACTATAGGCAAGCAATCTGTTTCATATACTATTACAACGCATACCATAATAATAGGTAATAATAATGACGATAATGCCTAGGACGTAATATTGAGTCCTAGGCATTATCGTTTCCTTTGTTATGCAAGGACAAGCTGTAAAGCAGATAAATCGTATCTGTGGCGGTACTAGTGCCTCGTCAGTCTGATTGATGGTAGAGAGAAGGTAGCTATGGATTGCCAAAAGAACGTGTTCGGCCAAAATGCGAGATTAATCGCCATGGTGAACCGTTTGAGAAAGAATGTAGAGGGGGTGACATTGCCGCTGAATCTACTATGTATTGTAGCTCGTGTTCTGAAAAATTGATTAAAGCATAGGAGACAGTGGCAGATTTCTACGGTTGATCGCGTGGCCGCCTGTTCAGGCTTGCTTACGGATTCTTTTAGGCTTAGCCCGATACTGATTTAAATCCGTTATCGATAACGCGTAGATGGAGTTACAGGCTCATCAATTCATACATCAGAATATGCACGGGTCCGAAAAGGTGAAGACCTGTACGCTCTTATCTGGGAGAAATGCTTTGTATTGTAGCACGTCAGGTTGCTGTTAAACGTTGAGACGTTTCTTGACGATATCAAGAATCAAGAAATTAGACAGCGGGTGCTAAACCACCTCCACGTCGGCCTCACGATATATTCTCAGGTCAGGAAAGAGGTGTATCGACGTTTAAGGCCTGGAGGAGCAAACACGCGTACGTGCCTAAGAACGTCTGCCCCATTTCAAGGAACTCACAACAGGTGACCGGCTGCAGAGAATGCTGACATGCGTACCCGCAAAACTTCATGGAAGTGGTTCCAGTAGAGAAAAATTCGGTTTGATCAAAAAAAGCATGCGCCGTACTGTTCTAGGCATGGCACAAAAATTTTATGGATGATCGGACAACCTCGCTACAGCAAATTTGTCATATCAAAATGTGAGTGATTGCACGACCTCACTAGAGAAAATCTTGGCCGGCTCTCAAGCGGGTGTCATTTTCCGCCTAAAGGTTTCGAATTTAACAAGACACACGCTATCCTGTATATGGGGACTCACGTGTGAGTGGCGCGGCCGAGTATTACGGTGCTGTACACTAGGTTCTTAAAGTACTGACGGTTTTTGTAGTTTTAAAGGTAATATGAACCGCGTCGGGTCGGTGTTGCCTTCTGCAAAAATATTTTTTACACCTTACAATTCTACTACGATAAAGACGATGAATGAAGAAAATTGTTGTTTATGGCCAAGATATGTTATCGAAAGAAACGGCTTAAGAATGGTTCCGTTGATGTAAAAATAGTTTTATTAGTGGTCGACCTATTACGGAAAAACGGTAAGTCATTTCAAGAGTTCACCGAATAGCAGAGATCACCGAATTAAACCATTTAAAAAAGAAAACTTATAAGATATAATAACTCGACGGTGGTATACGAATTGACGCATAGAATTCACCTGATTGTATTTCTATCTGCAAATCTTTCCATAACAGCAACGAAGTCAAGATATTTAAAGTTGTTGATTACGGATGATGATGATGAGAAGTGGACTACATACGCAGTATGGATAATGTAATAAAAGAAGTTACAATCGGTGACAAGGTCTATTGTGGCTGATTCACACTGTTACACACTAAAAAAAAACGACTTTAACTAGTTAAAAGAAAAGGCGTCGTATGTCTTTTCCACAATACCAGACGGCACCAGACTATAATATGCTTCGGTCTTTGCATAACCCTCAAGTATTTGGTTTAAATGGAGAGATGCAAAAACTAGTTGTTACAATTTTTGTTGCAGAAACCACAAAGAGACAACAGAAGGTAATCGATTTTAGTAATATAATTTCAGGACAAAAAATTGCTATAATTTTGCCCTATAACTGTCTATCTTTTTGCGTTAATTCAATATTACGTCCTGGATATTTCCGTCACTGTTGCTATATAAAGGCATTGCGTTGTGCATATATCGCATTTAAGTCGGTATTATCGCGTCCTTACTACAATCCGCTCTTCACTTGCCTCTATACACCATCATCTCCCCTAGACGTTGGTTGAAATTTGATTCCGCAACGAACTTTGCAGTGAATTCGAACATTAAAAATAGCACTTCGAGATGAAACGCTATTCCATTTTGCATTTGCTTATGTTTGCTAAGCTCGCAAAGAATTTCAGGCTTAGGGTGTATATTTTACTTGTCACCGGCCAAGACGAAGGTACTTGGAAGGAGGTGTCGCACAATGGTGCTCTTACGTCAATAGTAAGTGAAAAAAATGGGTAGCTTCGCAGTTTACGCCGAAGCCACAAGTTAAACCAGGTCTGTCATAAAAAACATGATTTGCGTTTTGTGAAACTGAAAGAGAAAATACAAGACTATCAACAAGAATCTGTATGTAACCCAGTCGCATCCAGTGAACGAAGTTATAGCTCTTTTCCCCACGACAATGCCAGGCTACACATGGCATACATTGCTAAAGCAGCCCTGCAAGAGCTTAAGCAGTGCCCCTTCATATTCCTTAGACCTCGTACCAAACGCTTGCCAACTTTAATTGCTGGAAAATTTAGTTAATAACCATACATTTGACAGTGAAGCTGGTTTCAACCTCTGGGTGGACAAGTTCTCTGACACGAGAACTGACAATTTCTAACGAAAAACATGAAATTGGCTTAGAAAGAAGGAATGGCCGTGAAGAATGATGACGAATATGTATGCGTTAGGAATTTTGGTGAAACGTTGCATCCTTCGTTTCGCAGAAAAACCGTCTAAGTTCCAATTTGATACTAGATTGAGAAATAGCTCCCATTAGCCGACAGATGGCGTTAGCATCAAATTGACTGATCTTATCCAGCTTAAACTCCTCGGACGATTGTGTTGACTAGCATCTGCCCTGTTCCTTTCATTGAGCTGTTGTCGTTACAAGTGGTGATTCATCGTATTTACTACGTTCAATGACCAAGCTCAAAAAGATGCATATCCGAAATTGTATTCAGTATTTTTGTGCTAAAAAAAATCTGCCGAGAACAAAGAGTGTTTTAGCTGCTAGTTTTTCTTTAATCCTTTCGAAATTGGGAAACTTGAACGACAAATAATACTTAAAGCGAACTATGACGAGGTGCAAGCCTTTCTTAAAGAAAATGCGACAATTCACCCGAAATTTCTATGCACAGCCAAAGTGACACATACGACTGTCACCAATAGTTTGCATGTACCAGAAAGAACAAAAAAAATTAGACCTCATGGACTCAGTGAAAATTACAAAAAAGATTACAAAGATCTTTTGTAATTTTCACAAGGTTTTGGAAAAATATGTTTACATGTTTACAATATACTCCCCGTTGCTTGGATAACAGAAAAGGAAGTATCTTCTGTCCAAAATCGTTACCGGCGATAAATGTTTGATCTTGAAGCGCAAACCAGGGTGGTTAGGCCTTTCTAGTTCGACGTATGAAGAAATAGTCATGGTTAAAAGCTGCACCTCTGCATATAGTGTAATGAGAAGAAACTTCAGAAAGAAGGCTGGAAAAACTGTATCGGGTGAAAAAAGTTTTCTTAAAAAATACAGATAACTGTGGCTCAGGAAAAGTTGCATCATTATAGCATCTAGTAAATTAATTTACTTTTACAGTAATGTACATTTCCATTATTAAAATCATGGTTAAATTTGGTGCACAGTATTCCAGAAAATAGGATTACTATCAGGAACGAACACTAAATATTTCTAAGGCATAAAATTGAAAAAAAAATATAAAGGGGTTTGCGTTACTGGGTCAAAGGACAAAGCAAATTATTAATTGCTTTATGTTTGTCCTTTATACACACGTCTTGAGCTTAGTAAATACACTAACCTAGGAAGCTGAAACACGGTTAACGTAGTGCCTTCGTCGTCAGCTTTTACAGCTCCATGACCTAAGCATAACATGCCAAGAAGGTTTCTTGCAATATCTGATGGATCGCTTTCTGCACTGGATTTATCGACTTTCAATGGCTTTATTCGTTCCGTTTCACTGCTATCTGCTTCCATTGCCAAATCCTGAAATATAGAGTATTGATCCACAAGGTAGAACACAACTTATCAATTGTAAAATAAGTTAGCCTATTGTAAAAATTACTTCGGGGTAAACAGGGTACTTCCTACCCCTCCCCCCTCCCCCCACCCAAACCCTGCGCCTCTTACGTTAATAGAAACGGTAAGTAAATTCGCAGCTATTATCAGCTTATAATAAAAAAGAATATAATTTTTATAGTTAAATGATGCTAGGACAACTAGCACTGAGGTATTTAAAACTAATAGGTTGATAACAGTTCTGAATTCTTTTTATTACGAAGTGTAGTATGTATTGAAGCACGACTTGTATAGCTTGTGTATACAAAAAAGCTTCAAAAGTGTACATCTTTTATTGGAAAGGATAATTTAAGAGGACACTTAAAAATTGTCAAAATTCAAAAACACATTTTTTTAAAATTTCCAAGATGTTAAACCATATCCGCAATTTTCCAATCTTTCAGCATTATTTGTGAACCTTGAAAAATATTTGTTGCAGTACGTATGATTACAATGTGAGTTATACTACAAAGGAAACTAACACTAAATCTTTGATTTTTTTACGAAACTTCAGTCTTGACAACGTTCAAATTCCTGCATAAAATAACCATAGTGAGTTTCTTATTACACAAAAGATTTCACACCATAATTACAACAATTATTAATAAAAACTAAGAATATTTACACCATTCGCATAATTATGCAATCTGCATCTTATTAATTTAATTCTTTAAATTTTCCTCAAATTCTTGCATTAAGTTGAGCAACTTACACAAGGGCAAGAACTCCAGTCTGACAATTGTCAGACATTCGTCAACAACAAAGAAACATTTCTACGTAATAGCGCAATGATTAAAGCTGCTGACGATGGTAAAATGGTACCTTTTGGCATTCCAAAAATAAGCAGCGCGAGGCACGTGTGTGGTTCATCGACATCGAGCAATCCGTTTTTGGGGGGTGAGAAGTTCATCCACAGAGACCCTGTAGCGCTAGGCAAGCATTGCCCTCAGAGCATTGTTTTGGGTAAACGACCCTATGAAACATTGGCAGATACGATAAGCTAACGAAAAGCACTGGTGCAATAGTGCATTGAAAACAGAAAAAACATTGGTGGATTTTCGCTTGGAACGTCGATCTTTCCGAGTCTCCTCAGTGTCGCAATAATAGTATGGCACTTAAGCGCTTGGGCTGTCAAGTGAGCCTACATTTTAATCGTCGCTTGAAGATATATCCCAAGACATTTATGGTTTGGCGCAATAAAATCAAGATCCCATTAATAAATAACTGGCAGCAACAGCGCTTTGAAAACAAAAAAGATTGGTGGATCTTCGCTTGGAACATCAATCTTTCCGAGTCTCCTCAGTGCCGCAATAATAGCATAGGACCTAAGCGCTTGGCCTGTCAAATGAGCCTACCTTTTAATCGTCGCTTGAAGATGTATCCCAACACATCTATGGTTTGACGCAATAAAATTAAGATCCCATTAAGTATAACGTATATTGGGGCGAGCGGTACAAAACGAGTCGTGTCTTATTGACACCAACGACAAGACCAAAAGCCCTTTCTACCTTCTTAAAAACAGTCCGTATGTCATCGGCAACCCTGATTAGTTACACGCAAAAAAGCATGTAGGTTTCAGCTACTTAAGCAATGGCTTTACATATGCCACTCGCCAAGATCTTAATGAAAACTAAATCGATAAAAACGACCCACATGCACAGCCTCAAAACCGAACCTTGAGGTGCTCCAGTGTCTACTTGCTCTAACCCAAACTCCATGCAACTAATCCTGGCTATTTATCGTCTTCCCCGAGAGACATGTTTTGAACCAATCAATGGTGATCGATCTGTACCTCAGACATTCTAACGTTTACAGGAATGTCGAATGACTTAAGAAATTTAAAGCAGCAACGACGTCTAGAAATTAACCAAGAAAGACCTGCTTGTTTTCAACGGCGTTAGGGTGTCCTACTAAAAGCGTGCCAACGCCAGTTCAGTCAAGCGAGAACTCCGAGAACCTAATTAGGTAGCTCAAAAAACGTAGTATTTTCAATATGTTTGAAAAATTTGCTAATGAATAGCTTCTCGAAAAAATTTCAAGAGTAGTTCACCATATTTTATACTCTATTTCATGCCAAAAAAAAAGTAAGACAGATGATTATTTCAATATTGTTTTAGTGCCGAAGGTTTTATCGACTGCATACGGCTGCACAAAATGACTATTTGCATTCACGCTGAATCAATTGACTTGCATTTCAGAACTAAAGAAGATCAGCAAAAGTTTTTTTAAATTTTGAGCTAAGAAATTATTTTAATTGAATGAAAATAATTCCTGTCACATCTTTTCTAAAGAGAATCGAAGTTGACGCCAAGATAATGAAGACCTGGTACCTATCTGAAGCCAAAATATTTATGAAGACCTAACATAATTAGAAACAACAGCTAGAATTTTTAAAACCATGTTCCTAAGCTTTATCTCCCAAACCTGACAATTCTCGACATATATAAAAAAGGCGGTTATATAGTTATGTTGTATGCAGTATTTTAGGCCGCTAATGTTTATAACTTCAAAAGGTTGTGCAAACGGGTTGCTTCCGTAAGAAGGGCACCGCACCGAGTTTTTGCTTTCAAGATGTATGAAATACGTTCTCAAAATAAGCATATTCGTTTTACCTAGAAAGTAGAGTCGACAACATTGTCTCGCGCTTACGCGATTCTTACCGTTTCATCTGGACCAGTATAGTCTTCCACCTTGCATGTCGTACCGTAACGTGCCGTTGTCAGAGGAATCATAAGAGGCAATTCGCATTCTTCGTCTTCGTCACCATAGTCCGTGAACTGTAATAAACAGAAGCATGGAATGACCATCTAAATATATACATTTTTTAACTTTAAATTTCTAGCGATTCAAATTACAGATTCTACATAGATCAGTGAACTTTGCTTCGCCTAAGAGTTAACATGGTTAAACATCATCTCAGTGTTGAGACCGACTGTGCAACCCAGTCAGGTCCGCCTATTCATTTCTAGACAACAAGGTTCGGAAATAAGTACAGTAGAATGTGTACATACATCAGCCCTAGTCAGTCGACTGATGGTTTCTTTCGTATTTTCGCAATCTTCCTGTTCCATAGGAATGTACTTGGGCAAGCTTGAATCTTTAGAACTTCGTAGTCCCGAACTACCGGCACCTTCTCCACTGTGGCCGCAATTTCCTGGGGGTGTTGACCCTGCCACGAAGATACCTAAAAAACAAACTTTTCAACTGACTACCTCAATTTTAGATTATTGTATGCTTAAATTCACCCATTATAACTATAATTTGTCACATTTTACAAAACAAAATAGCTCCACAAATGTGTACCTAATTGTTTCGCTTATGAGTTTGAAACCGAATATACCCGCGTTGGTTCATCACCAACATTTAACCAACAAAATGCATCAAACTTTCCGTTAATCCGTTGTTTCGAGTTTCATAAAATATAATTTTCTTTGTTTACACAAATTGTATAGCATGTAAAAATATTGTCTATACATGCACTCTAATATCCTTCTGTCACTTTAGTCTATTACAACATTAGGTTAATGAGTAAATTATGCTAATGATGAAGCAATGCGGGTAATCAAATTCGTGTTCTTCATTCGACATTATATATATCATATATATGAGCATATCTACCATCGAGTTGTACAAGATTGGGTCCTCGGCCACGGCCCCGACCTCGATTTCCATCACCTCTACCGCGCCCTCGAAACCCACTTCCAACTTTATCATGTCGGCTGCGTCCTCCAGCCTCCCCACGAGAACCGACTCCGCTACGTCCATTTTCGCGCCCCTCCAAGCCATTTGCCGATAAACTGCAAGCGAAATCATCGCTTATACACGTACACAAGCTTCCAAAACTCATGCTTCCTTCACAGGTTTCAGTGTGAACTGAGTTTGTCGCAATTATTTTTAAATCGATAAAAAATTGCTTAGCATTGCAGCATGTGGATAACTTCAATCGCTAACAGCATCTTCAGAACCACAGAACCTTGACTGTGTTCCTTTCCTCAGGTTTATTACAAAAAAAAAAAAAAAAAAAAAAAAAACGGTAATATGTAAGGTGAAGTTCACATGTATTAAGAAAATCCTCACAAGTCCCTTCGTAATAAAGATTTACATGAACGGTGTAGGTATAAAAAGGCAAAAAGACGAATGTCTTTTTCATTTCATTGCTTGAAAAAGCGTAGTCCTTTATTATTACTAAACGAATCTGTCTGTTCCTCAAGAAGTAAAAATCGACAATTCCCAGGGGTGGTTGAAAAAACTGATATAAAGAATTAATATTCTCCAAATAAGCAAAACGCTTTTTAAAAGCGAGGAATACCTTTAACTAAAGGCTAATCATCTAATTCAAGCTTGAAGTAACCACTTCACGGGTGCGATACCTAGCCAGGCAAAGACTTGTAGTAGGTAATAAAGAGGTCAGAGCAGCCGACCATACCGTAACTCCCTTTTCCAAAAACTTATCATTCCAGTGTGGAAAAATATTTGGAAAGTATGTAACATTGCTTTGAATTTGAAACCTTAGTTTTTTAAACCAATCCCTTTCAAGCTCTATGAAAAGGCACAGCGAGCCGTTTTACATACAGCAATAAAATATATGTATTCTATGGGAGAACATGTTGAAGAGTTTATTTCAGTTTGAGCTGACGTCGAATCTGTGCATACGACTTACTGTTGCGTTGTGTAAATTTTGAAACATAAATCTATACTTATTCTTTGGTCAGTATTATGGCCAAAAAGACATTCCTAAACGAAATAGAAATTATTATCTAGGAGATGTTTCTTTAATCATAAAAATGCACTTGCTATTTTTATTTACTAATTAATTAAGGAATGTCTGCGGCAATTTACGACAGAAAAGTCTCAGACCACTTATAAGACAGGGTTACAAGTAGAATATTTACCTCATGGAGAAAAAACTACCAAATATTTTACGTACAATGCGAAATAAAATATTTCATGCGTTTTGCGAAAGAGAAGATGCTTGTGTGAGCGAGAAAAAAAATGTGCACCAAAAAACGTTTTTCTGAATTGGCTACATTAGCTCCTGAAAGTTGGGTGACGTTGTTTTGGGTCAAATTACAATTTCATTGAATGATCTAAATGTTAGATGGTTCAATCATAATAATACTATACTGCGGTTAAATGCTGCACCTTGGTTATCATATATATATCAACGGTCAGTTGATGAAACCGGCCATTTTACACTAACCTGACATTACTCTTTGGAATGAGATTTGGAGCAAGACACTTTTTGGGCGGTCCGCCTACTTTGCCTCCAAGGGTGAGGTCACGAGGGGCCCTGATGCTTGAATTCAACCTAAAGGCAAAAAATACAAGCTAATCAATTAGGCGCCCTTTGTAGCTCTCCGTAATTTCTAGGAAACCTTCTCTGATAAGATCTACGACAATTTCAGAAATATACTCGTAGTACAGTACTATCACCGGAATATTTTAACAGTATGATTTTCAAGAGCATAATCTTTTAGATATAGCTTTTTGTAGAATAAAAAGCAGTTCAGATATTAGCAATGCGTGCCGGAACAGTGTAGCCAGAGTCAGTATATCGATTAAATCTTTTCCCTCCGTGCAACGCTATTTCATCCTTAGTATATTAATCTACAACAAAGTTTCATGAGCAAAGGCGGCATTCAGTTATTATAGATACCAGCAACCTTAAGACCTTTATTTCAAAGTAATAGATAAGGCCGATCACTTCAGTAACAGTTCTTAGTAGAAATCTAAGGCAATAGTATTAAGTGTTTATCTGGTACTTCCCGGCGTTTGAAGGTTTTCAATGACGATGATATCTATTGAATAAAACGCATGTTAAGTGCAAAAGAATCGGGTACACATTAATTTAAGCCATAATCTACATAAAATAAATATTTAAGGGGACTAAAGGAAAGAAAAAAATAGTATGATTTTGTATGTGTTAATATATTCCTATAAATTTGTATATATATAATTTGGAAAAAAACATTTTAAATCAATGGGTGGCTAGTTTTAAGTGCATTTATGTAAGTAAACCTAGAAAGATCTGGAGTATAATCTGAAGAACTGGAGATTCGAAAACAAAGTTGTATATTCAGTGGTACCTGGTTCCAGTTGGTAAGGGCAAGCCCGATCGGGCAAGCACTCCTCTCGGAAGCGTCTTTTGGTTTGCAGTTCCAGAATTATTTACACCACCACCTTCCGCCATCTCCAAGCGCTTTTACAATCCAATGCCTCGTAAATGCTTAGTAGTCGGTGAGCGTGGAACACTGTAATACACAAACGTGCAAAATTCTGTTGTGTCGCGCCTTGTGTCGGCAGACAGCTTGTTGGGCTTCCGGGGTAACTTGGATCAGCGCATTTTTAATATGCTGTTGCATAACGACGACTCATAACACTGCAGCACAAGTAATATAAAACACTAATTCAACATACGTCGGAACTATTATTCAACAAAAATAAAGCGGCGGTAAGTCGTGTAATGATAATGAATTTTTCTTATTTCGAAGACCACGACCGCTGCCTCTTGCCGGCTAAATATGCGTTCATTTTGTTCTTTCCCTCATTTGATGTTTAAATTTCGACGCTAGAGGGAGGGGACAATAGATGCAGTAGATGACTGAAATGCCGCTTGTGACGTAATGGTGTTTTGAGTAGCGCGAGATTTAAATTGTTATAATCTTCTCCTACATAGAATCATTGTGATATGAGTTGCTCGTTAGCATCGGCCTATGCATGTAATATGAATCCACCATTTGTTTACCTACGAGCCTTGAAACATGTGAGGTAATCTGAAGTCGAGATCTAGTTTTAAGTAGTGTTTAATAGCAACATCGGGCGTAAAGCTCGAAACATTTAATCATTTCAATCCAGGTCCAAGCATAGGCACTTCCTGGGTTATGTGTCAGCTATCTTAAGCTAAGGTTAAAGGCAGTATTTAACGTACAAATCGGAACACTAAATTATTACGATGAGGAATTGTTGAACCTATGTTAAACGGACAGCTTTAATACCTGCCACATAACGAGGACAGTCTTTGTTGCAGAGTAAATTTAGTTTTGAGTTACTTGGGTTAAAGCTTCTCTAATGACTCTTGTTAAGAAACGTGTCGATTACTTGAGTACAAACGCAGTATTTACAGTCGTATCTAGACATTGTAACTGATCGTCGTAACTTAGAAAACTTAATCAATCATCTACATTACAATGCGAATACTCCGGGCTTAGCTATATTATTCTACGTTTTTTTCATTTAACCTTGTTGGCTTTCCTGCTGTTTTGCAGAGAGGCTTACCTTACTATGGGGCATCCTGGTTCAAAGTTCCAATGGATACGTCCTTTAAAAATGTAGACATGAAATACATTTATATATATATAAAAGGTGTCTCATACATCCAAGTAGTAACAAGGTGGGCTAACTTCAGCTAAATTCAAGAGGTGAATTAAAAGAGCAGCTTATAAAATAGACCTTAAAACCGAATTCACATCATGTGAATAATTTAAATACGGCTGCTTTACAAAATTAGTTTTTTTTCATACTATTTAACAATCTGGTCGTATGCAAGGACTTCAGTCAAAAGTAAATTTTCAGTTTTGTTAATAAGAAAATTCTAGTAAGGCAATGTACGAGACCACCATATGTGTAGGTGTATAGGCTCCGCGCCCAGTTTGGAAGCCTCAGTTGTACTCGAACTAATACATATAGCTGCCAGTTTATCCCAAAACAGTTAGATGCCGCACTTTGATGCCAATGTGAGTGTTACGTCAAATAAAGCAAAGGCCGGGTTTTAAGATAGTTACTGTTAAAAGGAATACTTTAGTGTCTATTATTTAATATGAAGGAGTGATCATATTTTGGTATCTTGGATCTTCCGAAGTCGTGGAACCGCGTTGACATAATAGCATTTTTGGTGTTTTCACTTTCGCTATCTCAATCAACTTCCTCTGAAGTGTCTCGAAAAAATTAAACACTTGATAACATGTGCCTTTACAACTTTTGCACAGATTTCTCAATTTAACCAAAATATCCAAAGATGCCATCGTAATTTTATTAATTTTTATGTTGTATGCACATCCAGAATAAGTAGTTATTTCTAATGTGTCGCTTCGGGGTTATTATGTAGCTAAAGATCTCTAGTAATAGCACGTGTAAATATGTACATACCTTCCTTTACCAGTCGAATTGGAAGCATCTTGAAAGTACTGTTCGAACGACACTTTGCCACTATTTCGTCCTCGTGATAGCTTTACTTTGTTTTCCCTTATTAATATGTTGATGCATGTACATTTTCATGAGAGATTTATTACTTCATTATTACTAACACATAAATTGATTATTATCTTGGAAATCTTTATCGAAAGCTTACTGCAAATAGGGAAACTAAATATGCATCTATGCTTAGGATGCCTGGCTAATTATCGGGATATATGTTTTCGCAATACCTTCTCAAAATAATTCAGGGCCTCTGATCGGGTTTTGTTTAGTGCCTGACTTAACAACCAAGTCATCGACACTCATGAATCTCTGTCTATAGACCCTGACAGAAAACAGTCTTTTTTAATTCCTGGTGAATGCTTGGCTTGGAATATTTAGCGTCACGTTTCGCCCATAAATGAATCGATTTTTCAGCAATACTCGTTGTCAGTACATTATTATTAGTAAATGAGTCGTTATACAGCTACTTACTTGAAACAATATGAAGCCGCTAGATCTCTTCTTTAGAATCATTTGAAGATACTTGTGCATTATATCAGATTAAGCAAAGTTGGCTTTTGTACCATTTTCAACATATTTTCTGGTAGCCTACTCAGAAGTTAACCCAACAGGTTTGTAAATGAAATTCCATAATTTTTTAAATAACAGCTTGACCAAGCCATACTCTCGATTCTCATGCGAAGCAGCAGTACATTATTACGTTGGCCCATAGCTACATTCGTAAATGCTATAATCAAATGTGTTACATTCATTGAGGCTCTAAATGTGTATCGCCCGATACCAACATGTTTAAGGATTAGTTACAAACATTACCGCAGATGTGTGCCTGTCTCGCTTAATAAGTTTTTATAAAACTTATTAATTATTATAATTAAATTATTGTTTATAAAAGCCATTTTTACTAAACTCAAGATTTTATCTGCTAGATGATACTTTATTACTCAATCCTAGATTATGTGACAAACCTAAGCAGGCTCATTAAGATAAATGCTGGCAATTCTGTTTAACTTCCTATTTAAAGCCTGTATAAAACGATAGTAATCTGGCCTGCAGCTTAATACGTTTTATTTCAGAGCGAACCCAGTGTGTCGATGTATAAAACGATAGTAATTTGGCTTGCAGCTTAATACGTTTTATTTCAAAGCGAACCCAGTGTGTCGATGTATAAAACGATAGTAATTTGGCCTGCAGCTTAATACGTTTTATTTCAGAGCGAACCCAGTGTGTCGATATTATGACCATATAACTATAGTGAATATATATATTAGGATTATGCCAGGTAATTTGCTTAGTTTTATGCTATTTCCCATTTGCTCGATTCCTTGGCGTATATTTAGGAAATCAATTCTCAGATGTTGCCCATCTGGATCAACTTTGCCTACGTGCTGCTCCTGCGGGCGTCCCTAGGTTAGAAAAATAATCAACTTTAAAAGATGCCTTTTTATATAGCATGCTTTGTTCAGTGCTTGTGTAACCTAACGGATGGCATTTTTAGATTAACTCTAATATATTCTAAGAATGACTTGAAAGCCTGGGCCATTCATTTCTTCCCCGCCTATATTGAGCACTGTGGAAAAATCTTACTTTCATTCTCTTTCTAGTAGTATTTTATACTAGCTTCGAATTCTAGCTTTTGCAAATAAACAAAACTTATAAAGGACGCGCAATACATCTTCAATCCACATGTCTCTTACGTGCTATTTAGAGACAAAACATCGTTTTCATTTAACTTGTGAATTATCCTAAATACAAAGACACTGTTTAACTATTAGAGATTGTAAACTTTATTTCCTTAGACAGAATTTCGCTAAAAGCGTTCTTAAAACCTTAAACTTTTATTCTCTGTACTTATTTTATCAGAAATGACTGATTTATAAACCACATATAAAGAGAAGACGATCGGTAACGTAGAAATATGCAGAGCTTCTGCGGGTGACATGTTCAAATGAAAACTGAAAACTGATATCCAAGCTCACTTGCTGTATCTTTCTTCAAAAGGAGATGTGGTGTATCCATTTATATTATGTCATATATTTGTACATTATCTTATAAAATCGCATATACGCTGATATATTTATGTACATCTCTTTAACCTATAAATTTACCTATAAATCAAATCTATAAATAACCAAATCTTTATCCTTACATATGAAGTTTTTTGTTTACGTTATCGTTTAGACTTAATTAAAACGAGTACTTCCGTTCGCCGTAACCTTGTAAATCCTACAATATATTAGTCAAACTAACCCTTACACGACCTATATTTCAATTCCTTTAGGCTGAATCAACTGCACAATGTTATACGGTACGAAATCATGTACAATTACCACTGCATTACAGAGACGCTCAATGATAATAGGTGCTACACCTTAATACGCACTATTAATAAAATTGACTACGTGATGTTAAAATTTAGAGATGCTATATATTCATACATTCCAAGAAAGCAAAATAAACTATTCATACCAAGAAAAGCCTTTTATGCCTAACTTCATCTTACAAGGCCATAAATCAATTTGGGTATAAATCAAAGTAAAATGATCGATTCATCAAGGCTGAATATATTGTATACTGTAATAACCTTAGCAAACTACACGAAATGATCGAGAAATCTATTTAGATAAAATGGTTTTTTAAGTACGAACTCATGCAATTTGCATGCTTTCTCTGATCAACTCCCAATGTTGTTCCGTTTGCGGTTTGGTTTAAGAGAACTAGTGCTCTGCGTGCTGCTCTTAGGTTTTGCGTATGATTGCCGGACGGTGAACGCAGGCTGTATTGGATCGTATGAGAGTCATGTTCATTGTTAATGCTCCGCGTTCTGTGTTCTACAAAATCTCTCTGCACAAATCACAGAGCTTCTTTATGTTAAACTACAGTTAGAAATTGTCGAACATCAAATTTTGGGCAATTCAGATCTCTCTGACACAGAAACCGGAGAAACCCTTAAAACTTTTCCGGGGTAAAACCGTGCTCTTTACACATCAACTATATATTGAGCATGTAAAAGTCAGCCACCTATGCCAGATGTAGCGAGCCGATAGAGACTGTGGGTACTCAGCACTTATTAAGCTTATTCGACTTATTAAATGTCTAAACAACGACACAGGGGAGTTGAAGACTATTAATGAATATTCATACAGTAAACTTTTACTTAAGTTACGACATAGAGAGAAGTCATTCCACGGTAATATTAACCTTCTTCTCTTCTTTTCGGATCATACTTTATGCAGTAAGCCACGAGTGGACTTCGTATTAGTTTATATCCTTGCCCTTAAGTTATTCTCGCTTTACCCGTACATCCCTTTTTCTGTGGTAGCTGTGTTCCGTCATATATTCCTGTGATAGCTTAGTGGTTAAAGTATTTGCATGCTAATGTTGTAGAAATCTTGTAGATTCAAACCTGGCCCGACACACTTCGCATTTTGCTGGAAGCTAGCCGTCTGGTATATACCGCATGTAATCTGGATAAACCAATTATGGCCGCTCGGGTGAAGTCCGATACCGGAAGTGTTTATACTCGAAGTGTTTATAAATCATCAAATAGTGAAGATATTCAACCACTAATAATAACTTAGGTTTAATAGAACAATGTGCTGAAATAATAATACAATAACAATTATTTTTACGATTCTCCTGTGTGTGATGCCGTTCACCTGGCTTTTTTCAGCTCACAGTAGAAAGAAAACCATGCCTTGTCTATGGCGATCGCATGTGATTCTATTAAAGGTTCTTAAATTGCACGTGGAATAAACCAGTTCTGTGAAAAGACACTTATATTGCGACAATGCGTTCTTGTTCTTCGGGTCCCAGAATCTTATCACCTCTTCGCTAATCTTCAACACTAACTTCCGTTCTTAAAACCACGTATTCAGCTGGTTTTACCGGAGTATTTGCCAGTCAAATTTCGTCTGCTAGCCGCGCATATTTGGACATTTATTTAATTTTAAAGCCGCCGGATTCGCGTGTAACAGCCTAATACAATATAATAACCGCGATAAGCGGCGACAAATCAAGTACAGAACATAATTAAATGTGCTAAATTCAAACTCTTGCGTGGTATTTTTCAATAGTTAAATCTAATTGCATTTATAAAATAATATGACAAGATCAAAGTAAATGCAGGAACATTGAAATGTTTGTCAGGAAATTTATTAAAAAAAATTAAATTCTTTAGCTATTTGTAACTATAAGTATCAGCTTTTAAGGAGGAACCTAATCCCTTTCTACTGGCGCATCGTTTATATAATCTCATTATTATTTTTTCGTGGGCAGCTTCACATAAATGGGGTTCTCCTTAGAGCGATAAACGGATTTTGGAGCGATCGTTCATAATTTAAAATTAGTTAAAAATGCACATAAAATTAACTAAGTCTTGCGTTTCAAGATTCAAATAAAGATTTGGGTTTCACTTCCTAAACAATGCTAGCACTGCGTAAGACGCATTTCAAGATTCGAGTTACTCCTAAGCGTTCGCATACGTTACTATTACTTCTATAATATATATATATATATTCAGCTATGTATATCTATGTACCGTCCCTTACAGGTCTTGTCCATAACATCACATTACGCTCTGTAGCTATATTACAGCTTACTTCACATCTACATGAAGCAAGTTCCTACTACTAAGCAACAGTGCTATATATCAAAAGAGTTACTTACCTAATCTATTTCATGTTGTGTAAATATTTCGAACAAATTGTTATTTTTCATTCAAAAAAGTATTTCGTCAGACCATATTTTTGGCCGTTCTTAACATGTAAGCCAATACGCTATAATGGCATCTCCTAAATTTGAAATTCAAGAAGTATCTAAAATGTACCATTTTCAAAATTTTTTCCGAATTTGGAGTAACTCCTAGAAATCATTATTGTGTGACGTGCGAATTATAGCCAAAAAGTAAAATACCGAATAAATGGTTGATAGGCTCGCTTTACATAGAGAAGAAAGAAATTCTGTTTGCTCAATAATAATTTAAAACATTTCGATTGGCCAGTTATTACTTTTCACTTAATCGTAGGAGCGGCTAGCGACTTCAACTGTAATGAAAGCTCTGTAAACATTCTTTATGATACCTATAATCAAACATCTGCCGAAAATGACAACACACGTTATATTGTTTAAACAAACTAACTTTCACGGATGGGATGGCTTTTTCGGCTTGGAAAAGCTTATCAAATTAGTTTTTACTCGATGCAATGTTTGTCAGATTTTTTCCGTAAAAAACAGATTTGAGTCAATAAGAAATCATCATTAAGTATGAACCTTGATTTGTAATAAATGACGCTAGTTTGCAGAGTATAGTATAATACCAAAACAATATGACAAACGGCAATGCTTGCAGCCTTGTGCTAAATTTGTTACTTTAGCGACCGTCTCAGATTTTTTTTCGCAGACTCAAAAGAAAATACACAACTTTTAATATAAATTTTTTTTTTAATTAAATCACGCTAACATGTCACGCTGGATACACTTCCTATCTAGGGTCCGCAGTATACAGTTACTTTAGCTTCAAAAAGCAATTCATGTGAAGTATCTCGTATTCTTAAATGTGGCAGTTTTGTCTGTTCAGTGATTCAGTCAGATAGAACTGAAGCTCAACTGAGAATATGGTTACAAAATTAGGGTTGCCTTGCGTCTCATCTTCCGCTCATACAACAAACATATGATGCTTTGCATGGTCTGCACCCTCAAGTTTCAAAATCAACTTACAATAACAATCTTATAGGACGGAATATCAACCATTTCTGGTAACAGACGCGAAGTAGCACCGCATAAGAGGCTACACTGCTTTGATCGGTGAGAAATGCAAATGTTTGGATTTCTTAGAAGGTTCTTAGCTTATGCACTAATGGCTTATTTCCGTCCAGACCCCTCGAAAATGGCCAAGCCGTGGGACAACAGATTTTACCCACTGATTTTAAAATTTCACTCAAGAAAGCGAAATTCTATTCTGAAAATGTAGCGTATATGCTTTGCAGTGTACAATATCGTTATAAACAACGAACATTAGAACAACTGCTTGTATAAAACAGATCGACGAACTTAATTTTCCCACTCAGGTCTTTGCTAAAATGACAGTCCATGTTGCTTTCGGCAAACGGGATTTCATCTAAATCCGTTTGTGTATTTGAAAACATTTGCATATATATATATATAATAGTTTACTATTTTGAACGCGATGCACCGTACATGTGCGGACAAAAAAAAGATAGTTACTCAAGCTCTTGTAAAAAGGTTTAGTTCCAAAAAATTTTGGATTATTTTGCTTAGTAAAGTAAGTGAATGTCTAGGACGTGTATTTATGGATCAATTAATCGTGGAGTGCAGTTACACAAAGTTATATATGTAAATGTTAAAATACACATATACGTTTGCTACTTTCAAAACTGGGTATCAGTTAGCACGACTTTAGGCGCCAAATTTAAATTGAGTTGACTAACTCACTTTTCAGAGTTTTACATCCGGTACCGTCGTTAGGTGTTCCATTGGACGGCTGGCTTCCAGCATGAAACGAGGTGTGGTTACGCCAAGGTTCAAATCGAACTACGAAGTTTAGCAGGCAAACACGTTGCCCACTATTTCACCACGAAGGACCAAGATGCCTATTTTTATACCAAAGAATTCAAATTTAGCGCCAAAACAGTTTTTATCCATTTTTTATTTTGCTGAAATCAAATATGTGGTAACAATTCATGTTATTCGTTGACGATCTGTATGTTATCTACTGTGGTTCGTATGTGTTCGAAATTAGAGTTTAAAACCTGACTTTAAGCGGACGATATGGCAATTTCCGGTCGCCAAAATTGCCCGCTATAGTGGAACGGCGTCGGTTGCGTGCTGTGGCCAAAACAGGGCGCTGTAACAAGCATTGTCCGCCTTCTCGTCGGTGTTAGTACTACTGCACGTTGGTGGCCCATCAACACATCATAATCTAGTGTGCTTTGGGATTGACTTCGGCTGCGCTAGACATTTTAATCATGTCGGAGGAAGAATATGTAGTCGAGAAGGTTCTTGACAAGAGAATCAGAAATGGCAAGGTATGCGTAGTTGGATAGCAAACTGAAATACGGATGAGTCGTTGTGCGAAGGTGTGTTATTAAGTAATCAGTGGTCTAAATCAATTTTTGAAAAATTTGGCTAACAACTTATTTCAGTGTTTGCTCTTGACTAAGGCTTTCATACGTAGATTTAAGTAACTTTCATTGTATCTTCCGGAACCTGAACCTACATGTAAGAGACTGAATTCAAGAGCCCGGGTGAAAATCGTGAGTCGCTTGTGTTATTTCCGAGAATGTACAGGTGCGAAGATTTTTTAATGGTAAACAAGTGTTTCAGATGACCATGCACGTTAGCTGACATGTTCCTTACTCTATATGAAAACTGAATGGGTTGAAATGATGCAACACGTATTTCTATTTTATTTTACCTGAAGCTTTTGTGAGTGTAAGCCCATTGTGCGGTCAATGTTTTTATAAATAAAACATGCAACTATAATGTTCGTTTCATATTATCTTGTTATGCTAATCTACCCTCGTCTGGTTACTTATTACTTATTGACATATTAAGTACTTGTATATAAAATTGCATATCTTATATCTTCTATACCATATACATCTCGGTAGAGATACACTTCTTTATTCACAACCCCGTAAAGTAAAATTTCTATGGTAGTGCTACCCAGTAATTACGCAATTTGAAACAATTATAGCTTGCTTAGTATTGTGTATGTTTATTTTGCAACAATTTATTATTAGTTAGTGCATTATACCCTGCATTACTGTATCCACATGTATATATCTTGATTAATGTTACGTGTCATAATTACCAAGCGTTAGAAAACTGAGTGATCATTTAAAATTAGAAAATAACAAAAGTAATTCTTGTTGCGAACAGAGAAAATGTGGGACACCGAATAGATTATATATTATTGTTTAAGAATTTATTATACTTCTTTAACGTAAATACCGGAAATGAAGGATTATTCACACTAGGTACAAAACACTGGTTATTATATTTTCTGGAAATGCTTTTACATCTTATAGAATTAGTGTGAACTGGAATAGATTTTATTAATGAACAAGTGACCAGGCATTTTTTGAATGAGAACTTTTTAATGCGAAAAATTAACAAAAAAAATCAAAAGGTACAAATTCGTATGAAAAAGATTTCATTTTATGAAATTATTGCACAGCGTTAACCTTTATGATAAATTAAGTTTTTGTTAAAGTGGCATTCGCTGAGAAGCATAGTCTATCCGAATTAAGAAAATTTATTCGCACAGGTATTTTCGTTCTCCTTTTTACCTCAGATTATGAACTAAAAGCGTGAAGTACGCAAAAAATTCAAGAAAAATTTTTGGTCCACATATTTTTTACAGAGTCGTCGCTCTGTTGTCGCAGTAACAAAACTTCACCCGCTTTAGTCATGCATACCCATTGAAGTTCTTGAACAGCCTTCGGCAACCCTGACCCTGAATTTATTCACTCAGAGAAGGCTTTGATCACGACTGCTCATGTGCGCTGTACACGCTTGAAATATGAAGCAAACGTAGGACATGCCTCAGCCTGAAATGCTTCACAAATTCCGGCTTTAGACCTTTTTAGAGACTAATATTAAAGCTGTTGGTTTGTTCGTGATTGTTGGTATACGCTTCAAGATAACTTCTCGCTGTAGAGATACTTCGTCAAAAAAATAACTAGAAGTATTTAGATCTGAGTACATATATAAATCGATTTCTGATGTTTTCTAAATGATTTCACCCATTATCCGAAGAACATTCGATTAACATAACATAAACCCAAATCGTAAAAGCCAACTTGATTTGTGTAAGTATTCATTATTTTTTTTTGTGAAGTTAACTTTGCTAAATGTTCACACTAAACTGACAAAAAGAAAATGTAGATTTTTCCATCGTTTCATATAAACTAGGATCCAGGGACAAAACTTTGGAAAACAAATCTGGTTTAAGTCGGGAAAATTCTTAGTTTTTTGGATGGTGTTGCACTAATCGATTTTAGTGAAGGTTTGTATATGTATAATGGACGTTAGCCATGGGTTCACGCAAGATATATATAGCATATGTATTTATAATAATTCCAATAATATCGTCAATTGGTTGCACTTCGGTCTCTACTCCAAGAAAAAAAATCGTTTAAATGTAAAGAGTTTTAATTTCAATACCGTATATGGGAGTAATATAACACATAAAAAGTGTTTTATTTTGCAATTCTGGCAATCGAGGTAATCTAAGTGAATCTCGTTAGCGCTGTTTGCCTAAGCAGGGCTAAATGATATCGCCTTGGTTTCTTTTGTGTTCGAAGATGCCGTTTAGTGCAAAACCTTTGCCTCGCTGCTAAAAAACGAGTGTGCTGTGCTATAAAATATCAGTACCGTAACACGACTTAAATACCTTTATTTATGTTTATTAATTAGCGGAAAGCGCCTTCAAATCACTAAAGCCAATGCCTCGTAATACGTGTACCTTATAATAAGATTGGCTATATTAAGTACTTTTACATAACAGTGGTAAGGATTTGCCTTCCAGTCATGAAGAGAACTTAGATGAAGGGGAGGGCCACCATAAAGATCAGAGTCTAGGCTTTTCGCTAGTATTCCGGTCGTGCCAGAGACTTGTTAATTCATTTTACTAATGTTTTTACTTTTTTTGGGAATATTTTTCGTATATAAAAAAAAAATGATAAAATCTGCTGTACATACGTATCCATGCTCTTCTCAGTGAACCAGCAAAAAACATTTCAAAACAATGCACACTCTGTTTTCAGATTTGGCGCGATATATTCACTACGTTATAAATAAAAAGTTCTACTTCAAGTCGCGAGCTACCTGAATTGTGGATCACATCGTTTAGCATTTCAGAAAAACTAAGTCTGCTACTCCCCCTGTGCGCCACTTATGAATGTTAATATTATTATTCGTATAATTTAACTTAAATATAAGGTAAATATTTTAGGTTGATGAATGAGTTTCCGGGTTTTTGTTGCATCTTTTTTTCTTTGGAGATTTCTTTAGTAGTCATTTTATGTATACAATTTAGAAGCTCAGAGATTTGTCTTTTTGCTCTGGTGTGCAATTTTGTTGACTTAAGCCAAGACTAGTATTCCAGGCAGAGAAAAAATAATTGCCAACTTCAAAAATTGTTGTGAAAAAATGTATTGTTTTGAAAAAGTACATAGATAATTGAAACCGAGACAGGCACTTAATGCGCAAGCAGTTGTTCATATTTAAAGAACCGATGCAGATAACCATTGTTATAATGGATATATTATTATGCAATGGAGTGGCCCAAACTGATTCTTCGCAATGATGCACATATAACGGCACAATATTTGTTGTTACTGGTTTCCTGATAAGGTTCGTGTATGTCTGTGTTCATTCCACTAGCGCAAATTTATTTTTCAAACAAAATAATGGGCAGCAGTTTCTATTAAAAATATGGTATGAAAAGCAACATACGTAATCAACAGAATGCGTTTTTTATCTATCGTGGCTTAAACGTTGCGTATAAGCTGTAAATGAGTTATGTTATTATCTTAAATATAAAACTGTAAGTTTCATGCAGTTTAGTTACTGCATGTTTAAGTTCAAAGATTGCTTTAGCAGCCAAACATTAAAATGTAAACAGTATTGACAAGAAAGTGTGCATAGGCAAACCAGGGAAAAAATCACCGTGAAGTTCTGCACGACTTACTAGAGTTTCATGATGTTTCATGCGACTTTGGTTGTAGGTACATTAGCGTTATGAAATAATAAAAACATTCCGAAAAGCATCTTTTTTACTGATTAACTACTAATCTATTAATCGTACCTCACTCCCGCTTTCAAGCCTTATCTTGTGTGTTCTATTTTATGTATACATGTATCACTTACTTTTAATGAACATATTTCAGAAGTTTATTTTGCGAATATTGACTAAAATTTGAACCAAAAAGGGCTGTTTTCAATCAAATTTTCTGAATTAATTCAGACTACTTTGCTCGAAACTTCACTTAAAAAAATGACATTTTCCTACCAAGCAGTCTTGCCATAAACTCATTTCTTTGTATAACGCTATGAATAATAAGATAATGAGTGTATTCTGCGATCATGGCTCAGTAATAAGCTTTTATTTTAGAAAAGGTTTGCTTTCGAAAAAGTAGAATGCAGCTGGATCATAACTGTGTTGAACGAAGTACCCTCGACCCGATTAAACACGAGGATGGACACGAAGAGGAATAACTATTATCTATGCATTTTTTTTAGAAAAATCTCGCGTGTAGGTGAAAGCTACTTGGTTGAGGCCGGAATTTGATGAAAAAAATGCTATCGGTATTTAGTGCCGAGTCGTTATAAGCGACGGAAACAGAATTAACTGCTAAGCCCGAAAGCCTGCTATCTATAGAATTCGACCAAGGAGACTTAATATTGTCTTTTGGGATACGGGCGATCGCACACCTCTTTGTCTATTTTGCTGGCGATAAATAATAGACGGTTACGATCTTGGCTTATTGCTACACTGCAGAGCAAATTCAAGATGAAAATTATATCCTTCTGACTTAATAATGAAAAAGCGCAAGTCTTAACTTCCACAAAGGCTAGACTGCAGCAAATACCTCATGTTCAACATGCCTTTGCATTTTAAGGGTACTACATTTTAAGGGTAGTACTCTCTATGCACGCAAGTTTCAGGTTTTCCATGATTCAATTAAGCCTAGGTTCTGAGATAGTTCTTACTCTTGGAAATAACTATGTTGGGTCTATACATTCATCTTTCGAGGGACTATTCTAACTAAACAGACATCAAGATTTTGTGTAAACATTTGTTTTTAGCTCCTGTATCAAAATTTATCTAAGGACAATCTTGTAGCACACTTGCAGTTGTGGTGACACGGATTCTATCATATTAGTATCGATCAATATGCATCTAGAAACCTAATGCAAGAGTTGTAATTATCTGCACTTAAGTGTAACGCTTTATATCATCTTACGAACTGTGTTTACTGAAATAGGTAAGGTGCAACGTAAAAATAATAATAAAATTGTTTAATTAAGGGTGTGATTAGATAAAAAAAAAACACGTTACAACACAATCCTTGAATTAATTTTCTAATTATATCTAACCTTAATCCTCTAGGAGGCCAGTACTCATCTGAATACCCTCTTCATTGAAAAGCATCTAACCTATTTGAAAAAGCATTTGAATTCGAAGTGCTAGTATAAAGCGTATACACAAATTTCAATGTGCTTGAAAACCTTCTATATTCATTCAAACTGTTAGTTTAATTTCGTTAATAACGTTTAAATACGTTGTTGCTAAAATTTAGTTGCCTATGCCGATTTCTATATTATTTTGCCAAGCCAAATTCTTACGCGGATCTGCGACCAACTGAAAAATTGAAAATTGATTGGAAATAAAAACGTCTGCAATTTTCACTAAGTGTGTAAAACGGTCATTTGGTGTAAGTTTGACTAATAAAGTTATGAGATAAAACCATCCTGATCCCAAGTATCAAATACGCCAGTACAATAAAATACCTTCATATAACCTGCATAATAATGTGAACGCTTAAATAGAACTGCAATGATATAGTTAAAATAATTCATATTGTGACTCCTCTTCACGTTTCAAAAGCACTGCTTTATTTTCGAGACTCAGCACAGAAACATCGTACTACGTCATTGGTATATTGTTTGACTTTTATTTTTAAATAGGTTGAATACTTTCTCAAATGGAAAGGATATGGTGAAGACGACAATACATGGGAGCCAATGGAAAACCTAGACTGTCAGGAACTTATTGAAACATTTGAGCAAGAGCGAGCAAAGAAAGAAGCAGCTAAAAAGGTATATACTTTTTATTCGTGACATGAGATTTAAACAAAACTAAGGTTTCATAAATACAGGCTATTTAATTTTTATTTAGGATCAGTTCGAATAGTCAGTTATATTTTAGGAATCTCTTGCAATGCAAAGGCTAATTGACTTTATATATCCTTTTCTGTGAAATTTTTCTTTCACTTTAAACAGGATAGTGTTAAGAAAAAAGCTACAAATGGTTCAAACGAAGTGGCCCCTGCCAAAAGAACGCCACCTAAAAGTGCCAAGGAAGGCGGAAAACCAAAGGTTAGTTGTTTTGTAATTATAAATTAGTATTAATAATACTTCAAACGAAAATTGAGTTTTTTTTACATAGGGCTAAACACAGTTGCCTTCGCTGAGGGCAAACGTGCTCGACCCTTTGATTTAGCAGATGAATTTTAGTAGCAAAATGGTTATAGCAACAAATCCCGGTGCTGCCATCTGGCATAGAACAGCTTTGTTTCTTACCGTTCTTATGTCACGTTACCGACTGAACCAAACATATACTGTCATTATAAAATTTGTAGTGAAATAGTATACGTGAACAATGTCAAGTATTATATACATAAGTTTCTTTATCAAATCGCTAAATTTGCGCATAGCGATTATACGCCAGGATTAAAAGGACAATTTAGGTATTTTCTATCTGTTATCTTAATATTAAGTTCATTTAAGACACGATTATATAATAATTCAACATTTGTTCCACAATATATCACATTTGGTTGGCTGAATTAGCCCGAGTGAATTACGGAATGTTATATCGCAGTCGATATTTATGTAATCCTCTGAAGAATAGTTAAGCAGTCCTTATGAGTGTAGGTTATCTAAGGAACCGAAAATGTAACAATTAAATGTAGAGGACATATATGGTAGCATACTGAAAACGGCTCAAGACTTTTTGGATCATCACTAAGCAAGGTTTAGAATCTTAATTAGTTTCGTTTCAATTTCATATTCTTCCAGTTTTCAAACCTCTTTTAACCGCTTTCCCGTCGGCCGAATTAACCTAGATGATTTATATAGAGCTTTAGAAGTTCAGTCTACAATAAATAATGGAACTGCGAAGAGAGCCACAAAACACATAATGTTAGTGTTACTGATATTCGCTTTTTAGGGCTTCGACCGTGGACTGGAGCCGGAAAAAATTATCGGAGCAACAGATTCATCAGGGGAGCTTATGTTCCTATTAAAATGGAAAGGAGTCGACGAGGCCGATCTTGTACCAGCCGCGCAGGCGAATGTTAAATGTCCACAGGTACCTAATTGGATTAGACAGTGGTAGTTAACTTTTAATATTAAAACTGAGGTACAAAATACACTGGATGATATCCTTAACATTTCTCATTTTAAAAACGATACGTTAACCGGGGATGTACCTTCAATAATACTGAGTGAAAGTATTCACATTTAGGAAAAAGGTATATTCACGTCTTCCAAAAGAAAAAATTAATTTATCAATAGATATGTTTTGACTCCCTTGCGTAGAGAAAACTAAAGTTAGCATCAAAATGTTGAAAACCGCAACAGGCAGAACAAACGAGATAAATGTTTATTGGCAGGTTATTCTATTCTTTTTGGTAAATCTTAATTGCAGCAAAAAGACCGATTGTAACACTAATTTGCATACAAAAGTTTTTCGGATTTCGACTAATTATTTTAAAAGAAGATTTGTTATTACTAAGATGTCGTTAAATACATATTAAGTCAAAAACGGTTAACCTCGGAACTAAATTAATTAATAGGAATTAATAGTCTTTGATTTATCAAATTCCAGATTGTAATCAAGTTTTATGAGGAACGGCTTACGTGGGCGCCTCCCGGTGGAAATCGTTAGTCACAAGAACGAGCTCACATCAAGTCTGACGATTAACGTATCGGAAGACCAAGGTCAAACAGCAGTAACAATAACGCCTATAAATGCAGACGACCTGGAAATGTGATGCGTGCCAGCTTCGTCCACTTATGTGAAACAAAAACAGTATAATAATGCGAATCAATTTTAAGATGCGTAATGAAAGATTTACATTAATTTATACATTTTGTAAAGACGCAAAAAACATCAGTAGTAAGGCAACTTATCCGTACACTCTATATCAGCGACCACTAGTTTATGCAAGACAACCATTGCGTTATAATGGAATATCTAACAGACAGATTTTTCATGGACAAGTGTTTTTGACTTAAGTGTGATAATTCCACAACAGGAGGTGGGGCTAGCTATAACTGCTGATCTTCAAACATACGAACCCTTGAAGGCGAGCCACGAGAATAGGCGCGAGTGCCAGTGGTCTTCTTTTTCTATAGCTTATAGTAGTAAGCATTATTGGGTTGTTGTCGTTAATTCTTCAAATTACTGAAAAATAACGAGATAAAGCTTTAGCCGTTTATTTAGTTTCGCTACTTCAACCTTTCCCAAACACTAATAATACTAAGTATCCATGCATGATTTCCATATCACAACAAATTAGTCTCTTAAGAAACAGTGTCGGCGTATGGTTGTATAATTACTTGTAGCGATTCCTCATCGGTCAATAATTATGATCAAATAACGGCGACGTCTGATTAGGAAATACAACCAACAGGAAAAACATCGGCGGTGAAATTGTATTTTACAGTAAAAGTCGCCGTCGTCCCTTCTGACAGAAACACATATTTAGAAAAACAGCCTAGCTGTTACATGTTTTTTTTTAGCTCATTGATTCGAGTTTGGTCATCCTCATCAGACAACATAGATGACCCGATAAAAAGACTGCGTATCAGACGCGATCAATGATTTGCGGCCTGTACTACGAGTTGTAAAGGGCTATTTGTTTCTATTTTTATTGTTGGCAACTCATTGAAAGTTGCTGTGTTCACATATGTTTCGCCACTATAGTTAAAACCTTCAAATTCGTTTTGACAGAAATAGTGTAAATTTACTTGTGGCGCGTATTTGTCACCTCCACAGCAGAAAAATATATTCTATAACGTTACGCGTGCGAATCGTGAAGCAGTTGGTTGTATTTTAATTGGAGGTGATGGCCAGTGCAACAGTGAAGTACCCTTAAAGTTATTACTTTTCAAGAGATACGCTCATATATATATATATATATATATATACATATATATATATATATACATATATATATATATGTATATATATATATATATATATATATATGTTCAAGTGACAAAGGATGGCTAGTTTACCTCTACTGTCGGGTAAAACTGGAATCGCCGTTCTTCGGCTTGAACTAGCGCCTAGATCCAGTTAATGTGTTGGAGACCAGAAGGGTGAAGCAAAAAAAGGAATGTAAAAATTGTGTATAATTAAAATAGAGGCAAAGACCGATAACAGGCGAAATAACAAAACACCTTTGTAGCCTGATATGAGCTTGGAGGTCAGCGGGAAATTCCAGCAGACATAGAGAAAAACAGCTAGATTAAGAAGAGCTGTCTGATCATTGCACCTGATCAGTACTGTTTATAGCAGGGCTGGAAGAGATAACACTGGAAGTACACAAGGTAACCATAAAGACCAATGCAAGCAAGTGTCGAGTGAACAAGTTGCTGTGTAACAGAGGCAAGGTGAATAATAATACAATGGAAAATAATAACATATTTAACTATATGAGGTAGGTAGCGTATATGGTTCGAAACAAATTAAGGAAAAATGAATTACGAGTTTTAATGAAATGATGAGTACATAAGTGCTTTCTTTCGGGTAACTTCACAGAAGGGAAAAATCTGTTTCTGTTTGCGTTGTCCTTAGGAATGGTAATAATAAAAATAGCATATACAAGCGATACGAAATTTACACTTTATACGAAAAACACACGCGTGTTGAGTGAGTATTGCATAAAAATGTCACCTAAAACAGCTCATTCTGTCACCGTAATGCAAGAAATGTCAGACGTTTCCCGCTGTTTCTGTCTTCAAGTTTTGAGAAAATATATCATGAATAATTTATATATCGATGACAATGGATGGGAAAATAAAGGATTTAAACAGAATGCTTTGTGGTTTTTATAATCTCTTATGGCTTTTCAACTGTACCAACCACATGAACTTTGAATTTGTAAACCTTTACGGTTTAAAAAAGTAAGGTCGTAGTGGGTTTGGCATAGGTTTTTTTAGGCATATTTTAATAAATGTTATATTTGGCATAGTGTTGCTATGTGCGCATTAAATATGAAGTTAAATTGGATAAGATCGTTCTTCTGCAATTCTTGTGGATGTCTTGTTTAGTTCTCACTTAATAAAACTGTCGGCAACTGCGAAAGGGCTGTGCATGAATGTTGTAAATGTTTCGACGCTTGCAGAAGATTGAATTTGAGGGTAATTTTAAGTGTCATCTGAAATATTTGCGAGTTAGTAAAACATGATTCATATTTTTGAAGAGTACATTTTAGTGGAGACAATCTTTTCTGCTATAGGAGACGTAATGCTTGTTAAATGTAATCGCAAGCTTGTTAAATTAACAAACTTGCGATATATTTAATAACATATAAACTATCTAAGCGAAGATTCATGTTTTGTGGTTAGATGAACACTTTCCAAAAGGTACATCCTTTCTGCTGTGCGTGAAGCACGTTGAATAGCGAAGTACATCTGAGCTGCTTTTATTTGGAATTTGTAAACTGAATTCGATTTTCGTTTTTGCTATTGAGTAGGAAAAATAGATTTTTCCGCAACTGCTTACAGTTGATGGAATTGAAAAACTTGAAAAATACGGTTTGTCAATGTACACTGGATTAATGTTTTTTTAAAGTGTGCTTACAGGCTTTTATAAAAGAGTGTTTGAGGATTTGATTAATTTGAGCCATCGCAGCGTGTAGTTTACATTCTTTTTTGTTGCACGCATTTTTTTCCGAGATAGTTTGTCCATGAAACCTAACAACAGATTGAATCATCTTTTGGAAATCCGTTCGATAACTGGTGACAATTTGTGAAAGAATAATACACTGTAGAAGGGAACGGGGTTTAAACGAATTCGGCTGCCACAACGAGCATTCCTAAGTCTGTAAAACACAACCCACCGACAATGAGATGTGCTTCAGTGAAGTTTTTACCTTAAAATTTTAATTATCTAATAACACAAAATAAGTCCATGTTACTCTAAACATACTGAGAGAACAATGACGCGCAAAAGACATTGCTTTCTAAATATACGTATTGTTTAGTTATATCCCAGTATAATTATACTTATTTTACCGAAAATTGAAATTGTCATTTAGGTAGTGTCGTTTCCTCTACCTCAATCCTGCAAGCTAACTTAAACCTGATAATGCAACAAACCGTCAAGTACCCCGAAAACTGGCGATTAGAAAGCATATTCCGAACTCTGCTGCTGCTGAGTAATTTGGTTACGCAAATTATAATATAGAAATCACGCCACATGCAAATATTTTTTAGGGAGATTTTTTATTAAATTCGTTTGTGCTCTTATAATGTTATCACCATTCTCCACTTCGAACGATATGCAATTACTTAGCAATAATCGTTTTTACGTTTCTCATTTATCGTTGATAGTATTTGGTACATATTTCGCTTCTAGTAATGCACCTATAGACTCATTTCATAACAAACTCTTTTCCACCTGTCAGTTGTTCAGAATTTTGCTTAGTTATTCATAAACACCGAGAGTGAACATCCTAAACTAACGACAGTAACATTACTATGTCAAGAGCTTTTAAAGCTTGTATTGTTGCCTCTAACAACTATTCGCAGTATCTGAACACCGGTAAATTATGAAATGGCAAAATATAAGCCTTGCGAAAAAATACTTTTTTGAAAATTTCTGTTGTTAGATTCTCGTGGGGCGAAACTCGTATAAACTCAATAATTTCGTTCGGTCTAGATTAATGGGTAGTGTCATTATATTTTTAGATGATCATAAAGAATTACACACAAATGCTCCAAAGCGATATTGTCTTCCAGTGCCCAACCCGTATGTAAATATCTGAACGGTGGTAATGTTGAAAAACTATTCGCTCTTTTGAGGACATACACTCTCTGCTTACCAGGACTGAAACAAACTCGCACAACACCCTTGGATCTACTGTTGCCTAACCACACTACATAAAACATGTTAGGGTAATTCTAAGGCGGCTTAGAGGGCCCGCCAATCGTCAATCCTTGGCAAGTCAAAAAAATAAGCACAAGAAGTATAAAACACTTTAATACTATATCTGAACTTTCCATGATACGATACAAAGTGATTGGTTATATCAAATAGTGACACGATCAACCAAATGAATTAAGATTATTGAGCGCAAATATAAGTTAAAGAAACGCTGATAGATTGCAAGACACGCGTACTGTCGCTAATCTTTGGATTCTTAACGTCGTAAGATTAATCCTTTGCAAAATCTATATATGGTATTTTATTCATCTAATGTACGCAGAATTTCATGAAGAAAATCATTATAATCTTCGATGTATGTAAGGAGTTTTTGTGCTATAGTCTAATATACGCGTTAAAAAAAAAATTATATACTAGAAATATGTACTTACACTAGTTTAAATACAGACCTCGATCCCGTCCCGCTCAAGGCTCATAGAATACCACTTCAGACAAATTTCAATAAATGGACAAGGATAAAAGAAAATACTAGTTTAACTATTTCTAGATAGCATATTTACAGAAATTAGTTATAGCCAGCCCACCGCGCACAATTATGCTTAACTTCACAATTATGCACAATTAGTAAAGACGAACTTTGATATGGTTTTCGAGACCTTCTTCCGTCAAAACATAACCTACCTCTACTGCTAACCTCTAATAATTTCAAAAGAGAGGCATGTCAACGCTATCACTACGTATCTACAACGCAATCGCAATAAAGTTAAGCGTATTCCGTTGACTGGTCAGTGGAATCGTCATTATTGTCGCTAGCGATCTGAAGGTGTGTTTTGCTTCATGCATCAAAGTAAAGATATTACGTACCATTGAGAATAATGCGATCTTCTAGATGAGGATAGACAACCAGGGGATTCCAGCAGATAATCATCTAATATATATCTACTCTGCAAAAAAATTATGAATTGGTATAGTTGGATGTGACGCTTTGGCGAGCATTCAAAAATAGAACGTGATGAATTCTGTTCTTCTAGGCAACTAAATAGTAACAGAACATAGATTTAATGATATGTATATGATTTGTACCATTTTTCCAACCTCAAACAGCAGTAAAAATGCATGTTGAAATCCCTACTCAACGTGTTTAACTTTTCCCATTTTTATGTAAACGTGGTATCTCACAGAAAATTGTATAGAGAAATAATAATGGCCTAAAGTACCTATTTACTGCTAAAACTGTTTTGTCAATTAGACAGGCACAAATCGTAGCACACAATACTTTTATAGCACTTAATGCGAAGAAGCTAGTGAAACTATTATTATAAGCGACATCATATGAAAACGATACTCCCAAATTAATTTCTAAAGTGTCCGCTGTTCGTTTTGATAAAGTCTAGTTAATAAATTAGTATGTTTTTATGATTTATGCAGTAAATAAGACAAAAGCCGTTAATGCTATACAATTCATTATGATTGTACATGAAGTCACTTAACAGCTTCAAAAATTGAGAGACAATACACGAATAACAAGTGATGCTGAAAGGGGTGTTTTAGCACAAATCCGTATGTATACCCATTGTCACAATTTATAAAAAATACTTAGCTTTTAAATACATAAAAGGACGTAGGGACTGCTGAATTTTTGAACTAGATTGATGAATCTACTTTTGAACTGATAGTTCGCATTATTACACTCAGAGTGGACCACGCACCTATAGTTGAAATGCGAAAGGCGCTTTGCATGACCACTTCTTACACAAATGTTTTGTTGCCAAAACGCAACGAAGTTCCATGTATTTACCTGCTGAATACGGAGCGCGATTATGATATTTACTTTTTTGCATAGAAAATATTGTGAAAAATATAATTATAATAATAAAAAATATAAATAAATAATCAAACAGAACTGTCTATAATTTAAATCGCGTAAACTAGTAAGAGAGGCCCTATGATAAATAATATGCACCAGAAATGATGGGTCAAGCATGCATGAATTTTATCCTAATAAAGAGAATAACAATGGGGTAGATAATCAATAAATGAATGATTGCCCTACTGAGTTCAAGCGTTTGAATTAGAAAAAAAAAGTGCTGCTAAAGATATTAATGTGAAATATCATAAAACACGAAGAATGAGTTAGAACAATAGAAAAATATAACTTCATTGCTGACCAACATGTTATATTTTAGTGATTTTCATTTATTATTTTTTTATTAGAGATAATAGTCTAAGTAATAATCTATAAACACCAAAACTCCGTGCTCGACATGTATGAACGACCTTCCCTTTCCCACTATGCTTTATGTTATCTGAGGGCACATCTAAGCACTGTACAAACTATTGAAGCAGTTTACTCTATTTGTATACACTGAAACCGAGCTACCATGTACGTAAAAAAAAGTCAAAATTGGACATAAAAAACATTTGAACTACGCTATTTAATATCGCCCTAGTAAAACGATGTATAGTTAACCCTTGTAAGCAACTTACAGCTAGGATATATCACTTTGTGTGTGTACAGAATGTATATTGTATTAGAGTTAAGTGGTTTGGATCGGCAACTTATAATTCATACATTCAGTGACTGGTTGACTAATCACGGAAACGTTAGTCTTGAAAGATCGCTTACATAACAGTAAAAAAAATATATATACGTATGTGTATATGTATTCGTATACGTGTACGACTCTCGACATCAACCCAATATATCTTCAGCATGCTTAAAATGTACAATATCACTTGTTAAAAACACTGGCTGAATTGTATATTTCTTTTGGTAGATATTCTTCAACTGTCGCTATTATGCCAAACTCTGTCCGCAACGAATTTATCTTTATAGTGATAACTTTAGTCGGAACTAAAGGAAGAAGTAGACGAAAAGGATTTGGCTGTCCACTTCGCAAATACACCTCAACCTGCGGCAGCTCTAGAACGAAATGCGAGAGAAATATTTAATTAGGCTCACACAGTTTGTCATGGAATTGTTAAACTGATTTGTACTGCCGCAGGATAGACTCGGTAAACGAAATAGTGCTTAAATGTAAAAGGCCAAAGGATTCAAACACAAGGTGTGGAAGGCAACATGGCGCCATCCACTTTATTCGAGATTCACACACATACCTGATCTTATGAACGTTATTTATTTCTTATTGTTGCATTTGATAATCGCAAATTTCATTTTGGATAGAAGGAATAATGTGCTCTAATTTGAAGAAAATTCACACGAGCGCCTATTAACAGTTGTTAATATATTTACGGACTGTAGCCGTTAGTTAAGCGTACAACCTGTACAAATGTCGATATATTCTTTGCCGGTCCGGTTGGCATTATCGCATAAGAGTAGAATTCCGGCCCCTAATCAGATCAATCCACATTGATCCATCCGTCCGTTCTATCGCCCGTATACCTATTGTAATAATCAATTTCTGTGATCACCAGAGTATCTGTGGTTAATCAACGAGATAGGTGGGCTTTACGATGAGCTGACATCTACGAGAAACTGCATATTCATCTTTTCGTTTTCTCTATATCTATATATATATATATATATATATATATATATATATATATATATAGAAGGTTATACCTAGCCACTAATAACTCAGCTCGCTACTAGAAAAGGTCATAACACCACCTTGTTATTTTCGAGATACTTCTAAAATACTTCAGCTCGCAGCGAGACCGACAATGAAGTTCCTGATGCCAAAGGTTTACGACATGATATTTAGTGTAGCGTGCATTAGGGCGCATACATGACCTCCCAAAGCACACAATAAAAATGCCGTATGGTATCAAGTAAGCAAGTGGATGGATACATGTGACTAAGCATCTGTACAGTTTCACAATTAGTAACGAAGATTTAATACGTTTCCCTAGTTTTCGTGGCGAAAAACAACTCTGAGCCTAAAAGCATACGCGTTTACTTAAAAACGTCGAAACAGTATAAGATGTACGTTGTCTAGAATGAAGGAGCATACATACAATCTTTTATCATCATTATTGCTAATATAATAAATTCTCAACGATAACAATAGTACTTCTTGTAATGTAGAATTGTGAAAGGATATTCGCGTGTTGTCGTATTGGTTTATCTTTTCATTTAACCGGCTGACTCTCCACCAGATCAATCCGACCTATCTTGTCGTTTAAAAAAGCCCCGGAATAGCCAGCGAGTCATGTTGACTTGATGAGGAAGCGGCTCAGATTATATTTTTTCTATTTACTACTATGACTTGTGTTGATGGAAAGTTTAGAGATGACGCGAATAAGAGCTGCGTTCTCTTCCTGCATGAGGTCAATTTTCTTTTTTAGCGTATCCACGTTCTGAAATCGATGAATCCAAATCAGCACGTAAGCTTAAACTGTTTTGCTTATAATATTATTTTCAGATCACTCATATTGTAAGTTATCCTAGATTATCTGAAGACAGCTATAGCAAACTTACTGCGTTTACTTCTCCGTTCGGTTTGGAACATCCGTTTACTACCATTTTATAAACATACCCGTATATCATTCTGTACATCCCGAAGATTGTTCTCTGCTTCTAATCGACGACTTCGCTCATGCTCCAGTTTTTTCTTTACCTGCGGTATGATTCATAATCTTTATTAGATTCTGACGCTGAGCGCGATCAAAATAATCTCGACTATGTAACAATAACTACATGAACTTTACAATATGAACCATCAGATTAACACTGGTCTGGAAATTTGAACTTATATATATATATATACTCGGAAATTTGAAGAATGCTCGATTTGTGCACGCGCATAGTTAAAAAAAAAACGCATTCGAATGATGATTACGGCACTAGTTTAGTTTTAGGCCCGGTAACTGCCACTGGGCACCATTTCAGAGTTATTTACGGTGTTCGGAAGTTGCGCAACTTTACAACGTTTAAAAAAAGTTGTGGGATCCGCAATGTAATCCGCTTTTAAACAATTAAATTCCTCTATTGTGACGGCCGCCTATATAGAGACGAAACAAGAGGCAAATTTCCGAAGGTTATATGACTTATAACTTTTTTTTGCTTTTCTTTAAATATGTATAAATATGTGTAACCCGATGACAGATACGCGACCTTTTAAACGTGATAGAGCAGCAACCCTTCCGAACATCCTGTCAGTTGTGCTTGATCAACTGAAATAAGGTCCATATGATATTTAGATAGTGGTGTATGGTGAGTATTAATCAGGAAAGAGCTCACCTCAAGCACCAGCTCTTCCTTCTCTGACAGAAGCTCCCGTAAATGCTCTTTCTCCTTCCGCGCCGACTCCAGTTCTTTTTGAAGGCCAGACCTAGCACTCTGCTCCTGTTCGTATAGCTAGCCACAGCAACACCATATAGTTGAAAGAATTAATTGTCACTACGACAAGTAGGTAAAGATACAGGTAAGGTTTCGTTGCTGAAACCATATACGTGCCTATTACAGTGTACTGTACTTGTAGAACTCCATTGATTCAGATTCCTCTACAACGTGCCACGCACAGGAAGAGCCATTGCTATTAAGGTGTCAAGCATGCAGAACACGTAAAGCAATGGAAGTTTCAGATGGTGGACATTTAGTCTTTCCTTATTATAAACATGTAAAGGACACATTTAGAGAACGTCCTCATGCGTTTTTCCATTACAGACCTAGCCGTTGTACGGTGTCGTTCTTTTTTGTCCAGTTTTTAATTCGTATATCATTATAAATGTCAAACTTTCAAAATACCTTTTTATAGTCACTCGGCGCGGTCGACGAAGCGTTTTCCTTCTCCGATGATTGACTCCGTAATTGAATAGCAGATATAGCCAAGCGAGCTTGCGTGTTCTCAGCTTCTAACTATTTATACAGAAATAACAGTGGAAGGGTTTGAATCACCGCATATAGTCCGTTTAGAATCTATTCAATGTAATCTGTTTATAATAAAGTCAAGATAAAAAGTAAAAAGATATCTTCTTTCTATTTTTCAAAATTTTTGAAGCTCGAGCAACCGGTAATTACCTGGTCCAAAGTGGTTTTTGTGGTATCATCTGCGTTTTGGTCTCCTGATCCTCCAGAGGAAGCTTGTGAACATATTCCCGTACTTCGACGCTTTGCCCGTCTACGAGTCCTACTATTCGTGGCCTAAAAGTTGAAGCGCTTACCTTAGCTATAGCTTATACTTAACAGCGTTCTATGAACCATATTCATTGTTCACCACGGGTTAGTATCGTTTTTAATATAAAATTCATAGTAGTAATTTATAGTAATTACTACTACAAATGAGTATCAATAGTAATTTGCATAATCCCTATAATGAATTGTTTTGTTGTCGGTTGCACAGGAAGTGACGCAGTCCAAATGAACAAAGAACAAACTACTTAAAATTTGAAGTTCTGAAAGCCAACTCTGATGTTTGCTTATTTAAAAAAAAATATAGAACACAGTATATAAGTTGATGAATCGTGGTTTTAAGTGCCAAGTTTATATAATGTTTTTGATTAAAAATTGCGTATCGTGTTTTGTGTTAAGAACAAAGTCAAGTGCCGCCAAGTGGTGCCGATACTGCAGAAGGTTTTTGGGCACTAGGTTATGAATAAATGCTTAGTGTACGAATGGTATCAATGGTTTGCCCAGGGATGAGAACCTGGGAAATTCGAAACTACTCATGCTCAGGGACTCAAGTAATTCACAGACGAGTTAGATACAACTGATATTTTGAGAGATCATTTGCAGGCCAGAAGTCTCACAACAAAGGCTGCCCCGAAGCAACTGAGTTTTGAGAGCATGCAAGGCCATCAACCAAGTTTCTCCTCACCATTTGTCATCCATCCTCCGACTATCAAAGAACCCTGCACTGTGGGCTGATGCCGAATAGTTCTGATGTTAGAAAGAGATACTAAAAAGTTTCAAGCAAATTACGTAGCACTATCGTCAAGACAGGCCTGAACTTTGGGAGCATCTTAACCCCCTATGACTTTTTTCCTCTTTTCAAAGCTCATAAAATACCTAAAAGAAGAAAGCTACGAGAGATGGAAAAAGCTTCCTTGAATGAGAGAATAAACTTAGCCCAGGCGTATTTCTACGATTAAGTTCAAACTGTTTCAATGAATGGAAAAACGATGCCATTCATGGGCACTGAATCCGGCAAAAAAATATTTCGAGAAGGACAAGTGGACTACTGAGGCGCGTGCAGAAAGTTAATTTCATAGAGGGAATTTCTCAATAGCTTTCTAACTTTGTAGTATACATCAAGCCACTGTCCAGGACTGAATTTTTCAGGAAAGCAGTTGTATTCCGGCTTTTGAAACCCTTTGAAAAGTTCAGCTTTATTGATGGCTTTCATATTTCCTAAACCCTATCGAGTAGAAAGGCCTCTTCACTGTGTCTCATGCACACATAATTTTTATTGCTTCAAGATAACTTCGTAAGGTTACACTGCACGTATTATACACTATATACACGTATATACACGTGATTCACGCGTGGACGATAAAAATACTTAGAATCTCTAACGATGATTTTAAAACCTGAAGTAGGCGGTTTGAAGCACAACGAATACTTTCTGTGCGCAAGTTGATAAAGAGCATCTGATGCAGAAGTGGGGCATGGCAGCTTGCATAAAGTTCTGTGTCCCGAAGAAAACAGAACTTTCTAACAACCTCATGAAAATTTCAAATGGAAACATTTTGCATGGCTCTGCATGAATGATTATATAAGGCATACTGTGATATTCCCTGATGACTGTAACATAGTAAAACTACACAGAACTGACAATTTGCAGAAAATGCAGTTAGGACGACAGCGAACAAACGTCCTGGTAAATGGCGACAGCCGGTAGATCGTACTAAACTAAATTTACTTGACACTTGAAACAAAATTCATCTGAAGGGTTTTATAAACTCAAAAAATATCAGTAAGAGTAAAACCTTAGCGCTTTGCGCACTTTTGAAGGAATATACAAAGCTGGGCTGCAATACTCACTGCTTGGGCCGTTAAAGAGTCGTCCTCAGTATCCGGGGTTGTAACTCCGCCTGTGGCCATCGGCGATTGTGTTACAAGCGGTGAAGCTGTCAACAACAATACGATGACAACACACACACATATGCATATATATATATATGCAAAAAGAGAAAACAACTGCGACACAATAACATATACTTACTGACACAGGCGTGTCAGTAAATTATGAGTAACTGAAATTTGCCGTGCATGAAAATCTAGTCACTAGAAAAGCATTGTTGTGGCTGTGACGTTCGAGCGTACCTCATTAAGGATCCTAAGCGTTCACTTCTAGTCAGTATTTCAAAAGATTATCTACTTGTCTGTACCTCTACGTCGTCCATATCTTGTACACATATATATACATATAAACATGTGGACGAAATTTTGCAGCGGAAATAGACTGAAGCACACAATTAAAAGAGAAAAAGTTTACAGTTGAGTCAGCATTCGTATCAACTGGAAACCTACGTTTGTAACTAATGGAAGATTTAGTTTTACCGTGTCTGTAACGATCACATTTTTACTTTCGCAGAAAAGAAGTTCATATTAAATAGAATCCATTTGAAGATCTGCACTCGCTTCTATATTCAAGCTATTCATATATACAAATGAAACGTTTGTAGCTATATCTAGTACTATATAACCCTGTCATACATTCTACAAGAGATTAACCGATCTTTGGCGGTTTCGGAAGAAACTTTTTCTGCAATACATATTATTAATAAGTTTTTGCCCGTGAGTAAATAGTGAAATAACTGCATGTTTTGTGAAGCAAAAAAGAAGGAGAAAAAATCCACAAATACGTAACTGAGAATCCTTCCAGTCATTTTAGATCTAGAACAAAGTTCAACGTTCTTTTTTGCGTTTTTCTCTTCGCTTTTGGATTTGAAATAAACGATAACATCCAAATATGTATTTAAAATTAAATTAATTTGGAAGTGCCAAACTTTGCTTACTATCCTACAGAAGGTAATTTTCTATAGAATCTGAGTGAAGCATCCGTGTGTACTTATACTCAGTACAGAAGGCCTGTTTATGGATAGTTTAATAAAACTTACCATAATATAATACTTTGGACAACAGTTGGTCCAAAACATCCTTTTGGATCAAGCAATGTCCCTTGCAAGCCAATGCGCTTAAAAAATATTGAAATAAGATGTTACACTGAAGTTACCTGCCGCGCTGTTACTGTTGTTGTCCTTGTTATTGCTGCCCGCCATTGACCCAACTGTATTGTGGTGAACAGCCTCGATACTATCCACGATTTTAAGGTGAGGTGCATCCTCTATTTGACGCTGCCATGTACGAAAATAATGAATTTAGCCGCTGTCGATATTCCGCTTTCTATATATATATGCTTTATATATAAAGAGAAAACAACTGCGACACGATAACGAACACTTCCTGATACACAGGGTGTGTCAGTAAACTATGGGTAACTGAAATTTGCCGTACGTGAGAATCCAGTCATTAGAGAAACTTTGTTCCAGCTTCGATGTATAAACGTAGATTCATTGAGGACACTAAGCGTTAACTTCTGGTCAGTGTTTCAATAGATTATCTACCTGTCTTTGTTCAGCAGCTGCCCTTTCCCTCCATGAAGTTCTCCTTTCGAGGCTTGAATCACTTCCAAGTTCCATAGAGGGGAGTGGCGCCGTCGTTGGAGGAACTGTAAGTGCTAAGCCGCGATGATACAAAACATTATCCACAAACCACAGAAAAAGTATATCATCATCTTACATAATTTTTTACTATGCCAACGACCACCGAAACGTCTTTAGAGTTACATTAATTAGCACGGACTTCGTCACACATTGTCCAGTTACAGAGTTGGTTGACATTAGTCCTACATGAAGGCAAAACGACACAAACAATTTAAAAAAATCCTCCATATTAATAATCGAACGTACAAATTGTAGCAAAAACCGCTTTAGTCGCCTTTCGCTTGTAGCTATGCATTAGCAACTCAGACCACATCTTGATATGGGCCCAAAATACAACATTTTAACATGATCTAGTACTCACAGATGTGAATCGTAGCAGAACAGTCAGCATCTGACACCGACTTTACAGCGCTCGGGTCGTTTGTTCCCTTCAGATGTTCTTCCGCACTTTTGATATCCTCCAAAGTAACACCCTATTAAGTAAACAACGTATTTTTGAATAAAAAGATTGCAAATGAAATATTATTTCGATTAACGTATAACCTATCGCGTTTACTGACGTAAGTACTGTGCAGGATATTGTGCACTATGTTACTAAGCGCGTGTAGCAAGAGATTACAATGGCTGTCACATCATAACGCCATGTAAAAAGCAGATAACGGCTTGTTACTAGTTATATTCTTGGTTTGATTAAATGCTCTTAACGCAGGATTATACATAACACAGTTACGCTAAAATGCTATGTAAAGTAGCACTCACTTGTGTGCTGCGTCGGGTTTCTCTTACGCGTTTAGCATGTGCCTTCCGCTGCGTTTCAGATTCCTCATCTCGAACAGGCGCGACGAAACTTCTCTTTACACCCGCAACCGAGTTATTCTGCGAAATATGCGGAATAACTGTTAGGAACACATAATTTCTAGCAATGTATCACGCATCGCAACGCGCTAAGTCTGTTTTGCTGCAACGGCCGGCATTATCGCTCCACATTCGACTTAGAGCACAAGAGTGCCTTAACCAACAATATTGTTTTTTTTAATTAATGCAAGGCGACAAAAATTAGCACCCCCGCTCAGAGTCAATTTTATTACTCAGCTTCCGTTACTGCGCTGCGAGCTTTATGTTTACACAAAGTAGTCAGTCTTTGTACTTAATGGGACGACCCAATTCGGTTTTGTAGAAGCTACCGTAGATGATGCACTGCTCAGGTTGAGTGTCGCCGTAGTCGATACGGAACCACTGGAAGACAATGAAATTGGCGAATGGGCTCCGCCAGAAGTCGCGGAAGCGTTTATGGAGTTTGGGGAGGACACCGATCCTGGCGTTGACGGCGTTGAACCGTCAAGTGGCGGAGGCTCAGAACGCGGTAAAGGAGGAGGGGCCGGCAATTCAAAAGTTGCCTCCACCGATGGCTGCTCCTCGGGAATACAGGCGTTATCCTATAAAAACAGAATTCCTAAATATTATATTAAAACTTAGTTATGAGCAAATGCTACTGTGCTAGATATCGCGACAGATTTAAAACTCTAAGCTCAGAGAAAAACATTGATATCAATATCGTATCTCGTCGAAAGCCTAAACTATAAAATGCATGATATTATGTTATTAAAAAAAATTAGTAAGTTAGCTTCCACTCAGTTGTCATATATATATTCCATTTCAACATTTGAACACAGATCATTTCTATAATTTTCAATTTTGGTATTCTCCGAAGTTTCCTCAGTTTTGGTCTTTGTTCCTTGCACACGAACTCCTCTACATTTTATATTTTTTTTCATAAATTTGAAAATATAAAGAAGTTAGAGGGTCAAAGTGTAATAATTACAACCGTCCGCATGATTATGATACTAAGTACGATATAATGATGACCAACAATAGTGTAATATGTCGCCTCCAAGGATTTCATTTATCCCTGCTTGGTGTTACTGGGTGATTTTTCCAATAAGTATTCTAATCTTTTTATGTAACATATCGGTATTCTTGCAGCCAGGTAAAGGCTGCTGCAATATCATTCTGCAGAATCCACAAAGTGTCCTGCTAAAATCACAGATGATGGAAAGACCCAGATAATCTTAGCAGGACTTATTAGCTATCATTCGAAAATAAGAGAAACAAGTAAGATTCTTCCAATCACTTACGCTTCCATGGATTAGCTCTCTAGAAGGCCTACTAGAACAAAATCGGCTTTGAAGTTCTCTAAAGGGGACTATATATTTGACGATTGGGCTCCTTCTCACAATTCGCCTTAGATAACTTGCGTAGTTCATGTTTATTTTATTCAGTTCTTTATCTTAGCTAAAATAACTGAACCTGCGTAACGATTATGTTGAAATTTAAAACGAATGTGTGGCGTTTCGGAAGCAAGTGCAGAGGAATGGAAATCATGTTTAGCAACAAACGCTAAAGCCACAGCTTTACTTTCTACTTTTGTACCAAAGTTCATATACATTCAATACACATACAACAAAATTTTAGCATGTGTGTGAGTTAGTCTGCGAAGTCAGTCGGAACTCAATAAACTTGAACAAGCGCTATCGTCGTATGTTTTAGGAAGCTGAGCAGCTAAGAAAGCCTTAAAAACCCGCTAAAAATAGAAGCGAAATGGATACAGATATTTACAGGATGAGATACTGATGTTTTTTTATGTTTTTCATAAAAGGATTGAGCAGAGCTGCAACAATTACTAAAATGCTTAGTAATGCTTAACAAGAAGGCATAAACCATTAGTTTTGTTCAACATAGCAATGAATGCAAGAGCCCTGGATAGTAAAAGAGAGGTAATCACACACACATTTTTTTTTTGTCACTCCATTTATTAAGCCTATCTATTGAGTACCATGAATGTTTAGACATAAAAAAAAAACTAGATGAAAAACTAATGCAGCGAATTGGCAGTATAGCAACTGAGAGTTATGAGAAAATTTGCTATGATGTTCCATATTTTATTTCTGCTGTAATTAATTAAGGGGTGCATGAAACTAACCTCCGGCTGTTTCTCGGCTGTCCCCAAGTTTGTTAACTGAATATCGTATGTTGCAATGCGCAAAAACATTTTAACATGCTAAATAACCAGGTCAGGAAAGTGGTATATGGACGAAGAAGTCGGAATACAGGTTGTCCATATATGTTTCATATAACCATTATGAGATGAAAAAACTGTGAATCTAAATACCAGTACGAATTCTCTTATCAACACGTTACGTTTTATGAGTGATATAGAGTAAGTGAGTTAGATTAATGAAACGAAGCAGCTTGCAATAATATTGTCTAGTGGAAACGAAAAAAAAAAAAAATCGATTATAGTATGTTATATAAATCCAACGCACACATCAACACCTGTCATTTTGAAATCAATAATATGTTTTCAATATTATCAAAAGCAATACCCTAATCGCAAAATGTGTGGCAAGTTAAGAGGCTCAGATAAGTCGTTCTGAGAGTTCGTATGAGTGTCCTGCTTTTACTTGTGGTGTCGTAGGACTGTATAAGTTGAACTATGCGTCCATTTGCACACAAAGTTTAGCTTAGATTACAATCATGTTTAAATGTTTCGTTTAAAACTGCTTAACGCACCTATTACAACAAAAATGAGCTAACTTGTAGATTTATTTCATATAGCAGTATACGAACCCGTAGTTCTGTGGCAGTCGCGCTATGGTGTTCGCTAATGCGCTCCGCCGACAGGTCCTTAAGATGGCTCCGATCGCCAACACTCATGCGCGTTACCGAGGAGCGTCGCTTAAAGGCAGCCGGCATCGGCTTAAGCGATAACGTAACCACCTGCAAACGTAAAGTCACAGAAAACATCTAATTGCAAGAAAATAACAAAGACAATGCTGGCAACAAAATAGATGATACCGCATTATTAGTTATTGTGTCCAGTTAGATTGAGGCCTAAGATTGCAAGCCTGCTTCAGTACATAAGTGCTATCAGATTTGAGATAAAACGTCCTCTCGTAAAGCAAAGTCCTTCCGTAAACATCACTAAATTTTACAAAACCGTAGACATTTCAGCCTTCATGTCTGTATTCCTATGGATACCGTCATCACACGTTGTTGATCGTCACCTCATGTGGCGGGGATTCGATCTCCCGATGTTCCTTGTACATCTTTTCTCTTTCTTCAATCCACATTGGGCGTTTGGCTCGCAAATCCTCTAGATACTCTGTCAAAGACTCGTCGCAAACATCAGCTACTGTTTGACCCTAAAACGTTAAAAGATGTCAAGAAATGTCGCCGGTGTTTTAGGTAAAAAAGCTAGGTTTTTCAAATACAGGTTTTTTATAGTTAGCATACATTATAACCAGCTTGTCCATTAAGTGGTACTATTGTCCTATTCATACATCAATTAGGCATAAGCAAAATGGAAAAAAGACGCTCCGCTTTTTTAATCTTTAACCAACGCAACACTGAATAGCGCGCGCACTTACCGAATGAGTTACTTTATCCATATCAGCGAGGCCTTCCTTGACAAGCATTTCACACACCTAGAGTGACCATATTTTCTAATTTTATCATTGGGTTTTTAAAAGTATTTGATACTTCAATACTCGAAACCATAGTAAATTATTATAGTATTAGACTTCTATTTATGAATATTCGACGGTCTTAGGTTTCATTTAAGACGCTACAGTTTTTTTTTAAAGTTATGAAACCGGAGAGGGCGTTTTAATATCGACCTTTCTGTTCCCCCATCTAGGTTTGAATTTATTTAGGAGAAGCGTACCGCTAGCCATTCACTGGAAATAAAAATCGCACATGCTCTCATTTAGTCTTTTTTCATTATTTTTTTAAATTTAGATTTCGATTAGCCACAGCATTGACACGCGTTTTTCTGTTACCGGACCTCTAGCCAATTATTTAGGCTTTAGAACAACGTTTTTGTTCTATCATATAAATTCAGTAACAGCGAGAGTTAGGTTTCCACTAACATGTGCCCTTAATCTGTTAGGAAAATAACAGTTTACTCAAATTATTTAATGATACCACAATACCTTAATCCTAGAAACCGGCAGTACTTCCTCCATCACTTCAAAAACACTGATAAAAGGCTGTACTTTAAGTAAGCTTTCTGCCTTGAGTTCTTATCGCATTATATATATATATATATATATACTTTAATAATTACCACATTAATTATGCTGTCTAAGCTTTTCTACAGCATGGTCTATTTCACAGTAACACTATGAATAGCAGCACAATTTAATTTTTCAGCATGGGCATCTAGAGGTGCTATCAGTCATGTTGAAGAACAGAAATGTAATAATACTTGCGTTAGAAAGAAGAAGTAAGTTTAGTAAACTGATCTGTCGAATGATGACTTTTTAACCATTTAATAGGTAGTAAACTATTGAAGCTAAAGCCTATTAGGCGTTTAATCGGTCATTTTCTGCAAGAGGATTTCAAGAACAGGGTAATTAAATGGCTGGCCAATTACATAGAATCGACGTCTTTTTCCAATCAATTTTGTTTTACAAAGGCGAAGCTGCATTGCGAAAACAATATATAGAAATAGGAAAGCGTAATAGCGGTGTAAAAATGTTGAAAATAATGTGACGAAAATTTATACTACCTCCTTTTGTGCCCAGTGAGCAGCCGCATGTAACGGCGTCCAACCATCAAGATCATTGCAGTGTACGACCTTCTGTAGAGATGAACTCCTAAGAGCTGCCTCCTTTAAAAGCACGTGAACCACTTCACTGTAGCCCTAAGGTATGTTATATAATGGACGTTAAAGTCGCAACTAACACAGCAATGAAACCAGCAAAATGTTTATTGCTTAATGCCATGACACCGGCTTCCTAAATTTTATGGCACAGGTTAAATCCTGGCCCTATACCAAAAAATATATATATATATAAATCTTACGAATACTACACTTATTTGGTCGAATTGATAAACCTCACATAAGTGTACTATATAATCAGAAATGACTATCATAACAGTAAACCTTAAGAAAATCGGTAGTTGTCACTCTTATGGTCAAAAACTTGAATTTTGGTGAACTTAACACTGAAACTAAGTTATTGGCAGTAATTCTTCTCTGTGTAAATGCAATGCTACCAAACCTAAAACCAGAACGATTTATGCGTTATGGAAAATATCGGTGTGCGACTCCGCAATCCTTTGAAAGTTTATTCATCTAATCCGGCTGTTTCACAAGTTATATTTGACATAATGGAAAACAAAAGCTCTAGGCATTGTTGAAGAAATATGCCTTCCGATTTACTAGGGTTACTGTACAAAATCGGTAGATAATATTATAGCAATAAAATTACTACCCAAAAGTTTAAGCAGCATCAAAGGTAAAGGAAAAATAGAACTTGGGCGGCTTTATAACGACCAATTCTTCTCTATTTCCTATGGATTTAGACTAAAAGATTGATTTCCAAGTTTGAGTAAAGGTGAATTATTTATTAACAAATTAAATGTCACCCTTTTTTCGAAACTGAACTTTGCGGATTTACGGGAGTCGTAAAAAGTGATGTAAGCAACATCTACACAACCTATTTTTCCTGACTGATTACTTACTTTGGCAGCAGCGACATGTAATGCCGTTGCACCTGTTCGAGTATCAACAACAAGCGGCTGACAACCGGGGCCAGATTTTGCACGCACCGCACTTAACGCTTTTTTAACATCTTCCAACATTCTTTTTTGTTCTTGTTGTCGTACGCTATCCGCGTCTATACCCTGAAAAGCAAATTTTAAGCCTGCAGTGTTTGGTTATTGCAATTAAACATCGAAAGGGTATAAAATTAACAAAGTTATAAAATATTTACATTACGTTCCAATCTCTACTTCAATATCTAGAACGGTTTTCATTTAGATTTATATCTATCGCCATATACTACCCTAGCACCAATACTGTGCCAATATATTTTGTTTCCACTTCACTTTCGTCTTCCTACCCTTTTACTGGCTTCTTTTTCAAGTAATGCTTTCATCTCGGCTTCCTCAGCGCGATCTATAGCCAACTCGTTGTCAACGTTTACTACATCCAAACGCGCTCCCTAGAACAGCGAAGAATCTGATATTTATACTCGTAACATAGATGAAAAAAAATTCCTTTCTAACACTGTTTTCTAAATGTATATGATATCGCATACTGACTTTTGTTTTGGTTTTTATTGAAAAATAAAATTACGCAAAATGGCGAATCAATTTCTTATTTTAACATATTTAAGGCTTTGTTTGTTAATGTTTTACTAATAGTGAGCAACATGTGAATACAAAGTACGTTTGTGTTTTGTAATATACCTTAAAATAGAAATCTAACATCGTTCCTTTTATTTGAGCTCGTCGTTAACTCTCATTGTCCAAACGATAGTACTACACAACGTTCTCTGCCAAATATTGCTTTATGCAGTTTAAATAAACCCTAAACTAAGGTAAGCGTGAGCTTTTAGTGAATTTGTTTAATCACAAAATGCTGCTAGAACACCATGTTTGACTGTTCTTTTGTGATATACTTGGAAAATATTAGAAATAATTCACATTAATAAGGTTACTCGATAACGTCGACTAAATTCCCCAACCTGAATGCATCCGTGATCCTCTATAGTGTAAAACAGATAATGCCTAAAGCTTACAAGGTAACTGGGGTTGGGTGAATATTGTAATTACTAGAACATTGAATAAAATACCATAATTCGGTTTTTGGTATAATATTGATTTACAATAATAAAGGCAGTAGCAGGCGTAAGACAGAACATTGTTGAAAATACCTTAGCCCTTACTAGCATGAGTAAGGGGTAAACGTTTGTGTAACAGCTCGAAGAGGTGATAAAATCTCGAAAATAATAATGTTAAAACAGCACTTATGATTAAAGGTAAGAGTATCGAGATCCCGTAGTAGCTTAGTGGGTAAACTATTTGCCTATTTATCTTAGGGATACGTTATAGTCGAGGTTCGAATCCAAGCTAAGACAGACTTCGTTCTGTGCTGGGAGGTAGGTTTTTCATGGATTGCCTAACGACGATACCGGACGTAGAACTCGAAACATAGAGGTGACAGTATGAAACCCGCAACGTCGACATGATTAGTGAGTTTTCCATAGTCAATTAAAAAAAGGTATGAAACAACTATAGTCGTGCCTAAGGATGAGAACAATTTTCTCTCTCATAGAAACACTACCCTGCCTACAAACTCGTGAATTGCGTATTCTAGCAAGTACTGATTTTTCTAAAACCGAAATTTAATCTGTTTTGTTTGTCATTGTAGAAATGGACCTACTAAAGCATTCATTGAAACATATTCTAGATTTGCTTTAAGAAATATTTTGATATATATATATATATATATATATACTAGGTGATACTTTTTCGAGCAACAGCTGCGCTATAGATACGTATCCACACGATGCAGTCGCGTGAAGCGGTGTCCAGCCTTCATTGTCACCTGTAAGAGAGTGGGAATGAGTGATTTACTAAATGGTACTTTGAAAACTCAGCGAAAAGTGCTACAAAAATGAAAAAAAAAGTGAATTCATTAATTCAGTTCCTAGAAAAGTAGTATAAAGGTATTTAGAAATATGGCCCACCTATGCATCTGCTAATTTTTTTTTACTCGCATTTTACTGCAAGAGCATTCCATTCCTGTATATAATAATAGGCACCGCAACACAGATGACCCCGCTCGTTTGTACTCTGTAGTTGCTTCAGGCTCTTGACAAATTTCCTCTAGCACGTTCGCCGTGAAATTGCCAGAACACTTAAATGGAAGTGGAATAGATAAATGTGTGATCGTGGAAACCCCCATATTTCCTTAATTTGGCTTACTGGACTACGATTAGTACTACGCTGACTGAATATGCAAACGTGCCAGAGTGCCAATCACTGGGCTGTCATAGCATAGAAAGTTAATTCGAGGGTCAGTTTACTTAACCGCTAGCCGCTTCTCGGTGATAACCCCCCGGTGAAGTAACGATTTACAAAACTGTATAGCCTTACTGTATAGCCTGCATAGAAATGCTAATGAACCATTGTAAAAATGAAAGTGAAAAGAAGCTGTGGATTGACCACGAGCGGTGTCCTCGAAAGTCTATCTCCCGAGAATATAATTTGTCACCAAGTTTGTAATCTTCAAATTAATCCTTCTCAACCACAACTCTGGACTATTACATAGCAAAGAGAGAACATATTTCAACCAAATCTTTCTGAAGAGCATGGCCACAACTGAATACGTAAATTATCAATTTGTATGGAAAGAAACTAGGTAAGTCACTTGATTTGAGTATAAAATTAACCAAAATATATTTTAAATTCTATCCAAAGGCATATCACTACAAAAATTGTTTTGTATACTTGGAAGCATATTTTAGCTGATTTCTGTAATGACGGAAATATTTTGCTTCGTGTCGTTGGCGGACTCAGCATTTTTGGCGTTGTTAAAGCATATTATCAAGGTAAAGTTCGAATCCTTTATGAAATACCATTGTGTTTATTATTATTACATCAGTGTGTATAAGAATAGACAAGTTCAGAAAAACTTGCAGCTGTGATCGAAGTTCGTGTATAGCTTAAGGTGTACTTCGATATTATCTTACCTCGATTAAGGTCAATTCCACGCTCGATAAGAAATTCAGCCATTTCAAGGTTGTTGTCTATACAAGCCTGGTGAAGGGCGGTCAAACCGTCAACGTTGACCGTGTTGATGTTGGCCCGATTGGCCGCCAACAACCGATCCACCTACATTATTTAGTACAATTATGGCCCCGATATTGAAGAGTCATTAGTTCATAGTCCTCTATTTAAATTGTTATAGGTAGTGCTCGTATAGTTCTTAGTGCACACAGCAATGTATTCACTTGTTAGACCTTCAAAGAATGTTGAAGCTTGGAACTTAATATTTTAAATTTATAAGACATTTATATACAAACAATGCGTCTTGGCACTGAATTTTCTAAATGAACACATACCTCATCTTTATCACCGGCCGCACATGCCGCTAAGAACATACACTCTTCATTGAATTTAACACGAACACTTTTAGCAGGGCGTGACGTGGGCTGAGAATCTAAATCAACCAAGTTTGTTTCTGACTCCTGGTCCATGAAAAGAAAGAAACGAAATGACACAGCTAACTATGTGCCTTAACAAACCTATGAAGCACGTGTTAAAGGCATTCATGCAACGTTTAAGAAAATATACAAATTTATAAACTTCATTTTCATATTGAGTCTTTAGAGAGAAGCTAACTCCTTTAAAGGTTTCGATGAGTATGTTAAGATAATAATTTTTAAGATTTTAAAGAGATCCAAGAGTTTTTAATCCTTAAAATTTCCGTGTTGCGACGACCACTTTTCTAATCGTTTTGAAGACAAATTATTTGATTCAGATAAATAACTTTTCTTGTACAAATAATGTGCTATATAGTTCGCTTATTTCAAGTTATAGCAACAGTGGTTTGCAAGAGGCAACTATTTATGGCGCTGCATAAAAACTCAATATAAAAATCATCCCATGCGAGGCTATCCTACTACGAGGCTGTGTTACAAAAAACGTCTTACAACCTTGTACACGGACTACAGCATATGTGCATATGTTGCTTATGCTTCATTCCGATAGCCAAGCATAACAATGAAAACAGGAAAAACATTTACCTCCCACAATCGTAATTGCTCCTTCCGTTTGGCCCGAGCTTCTTTTGCGCTCCCCTGCAACGCCATAGCAGAGGCCGAGTTGTTGCGCTTTTTATCAACCTGGGTCAACTCCTTTTTGTGGCCACTTTCTCTATCAACCCTGAAACAAAAACCCGATATAGAATATTTCGCTTGGAAAAATATTTCGCAATACTGTACATGTTTCGTGATAATCGGAACGTCTCTTTTCAAACTTATATTATAAAGCCAGGTTTACGTGGCTTAAACGATTTTTCTTAGCTAACCATGTTTGACTTCATAGAAATCTCTGAATTTTTTGCGTTTACTGATAGCAAATATTACGGTACAAGAACCTATAGCAAAAAAATTGAGTTATCTGAAATAGATTAATAACTATGTAGTTTCAACATGCACTCCACCTGCAGTACATCGCATGGAGCTGAGCATTGGCCATTGCTACCTCGAATAGCAAACTTGAATAAAGGATCAAATACCTTAAAAACGAACTTTTCAAAAAAAAAAAGTTAAGCTGAAAAATGTTATTTCAACATACTTACTTCTAAACTTAGGTCTTCTACTTACTGTGGCCATATTCACAATTCTGTGCTTTCGATTTAACGTTGTATCTAGGTCATGTTAGCCTTTTCATCTACGGTACCGCATGTGTTTCGACATGAAAGAGGTTAGCGATGGTGGGTGGAAGACGTTAATGGCGTTTAATTGAGGCTGCAGGTTCACTTGAATTACACACTCACGCACATCGAATATCTGCAAAAAAACATCCAACGACTCAGCTAAACCAAGAAAAATAATTAAAAATGCGAGATATATTACAAATAAAATATACAATTTTGAAACGTTTCAGAGATCTGCTACCTAATCAGAGGCCCTTTGTCTTTCATTGTTCCAAGACCTCCGCCGCTGTACAAATTGGCAGCAAACGGATATTGAAGTCCTTCCAATAGCTATGCGTTATTAGCTGAATGAACCTGCTAGGCTTCAAAAAGGCTATAGCCTATAGACAAGAAAATTTTTTCGATACGTTGTACTACTTTTTATTGCTGTTTATTACGCACCTCGAGATCACCATATGCCATTTTGGGTTCGATGTTTTGTAAATAATCGATAAGGCAAATCACCGATCACGAAGGTGCGGAGTTAATGTTATTTATGGTATCTATATAACTGAAACGTTAAAACATATACAGAATCAATTTTAATGGTGGTTATTAAAGGATTTGGGTCGCTGTCTGAGATTTCTACAGTACAAGCTTCTTTTTTTATCGCTTTAATCGTCCTCTTTACACAGAAAAGTGGAAAATTCAGATATAGTACGCTGGTATTCTAAGGAAGTAGGTATGTGCATTATATTACTACGCGTTTGAATTCGACAAGTAATAACAGTGGCACTATTTACAAATTTCGAAAAAGTCGCATCAGTATAATAGTTCAAACGACTTGATTAGATAACTAAACAAGTGGGTCAAACGTATGACTGGCTCAATAAATCTCGGCTAACTACTCGGCATTATTACGTTGCCGTTGTGTAAAAATCCACCTTAACCATAGACATTGCAGAGATGTAAAGCTAGTTACCTGCTACGTCGTAAGGCAACTACATAGTCTTATCAAAACATTTTCTGAGAGTGAAGAAACGACTTAGCTAGTATATGTTTCAACTCGAGCGAGCTAATAAGATATTTTCAATATCCCGCAACTCAAACAGGCACATTTTTTAAGCCTTAAGCTATCAAATTTAAAGTTGCTTTAACGAACATCACTAGCGAAGTATCTTTAGCAAGTTTTATTGATGTTGACTACTAGAACTCCACTCTAATACTATGATCAATGTCTACACTTAGCTTTTTCTGACTTTCAACTTAGTTTAAGTCATGATTTTCTAAAGAGTGAACCTTATTGATTACCCACATTTCAACGCAAAGTCTACATACATAAACAGGCATAATACAAAACTGTTTATATAGTCCCAATAACCTTTGTAGTTTTTTCAAACTAAGTAACTCATTGTTAAGCACAACAGCGTTTTCTATATCTTTCATTTTTGCCACGGAACGACAGAATCCGCTTTCCCAAAGCTCTGATACGCACATTAGGCTAGGTGCGCTCTGACATCGACATATACACAACAGACAGACAGATTGGGTTTTCTAAAATTTAGTTGCCTTTCTGGATGTTGTTCTGTATCAGAAACCATGCACTACCCGTTAGAACCCTGTCGTTGCACTGAATATTAAACATTAGATAAGAACGGGCTTTTCAAGTGGTTTGACTGGTATGAAGAATAACGTAACAGCAAATAGGCTCGGAGCATTTTAAAACTGAGTAACTTTAGAACCAGCCGCCGCTAACAGACGAACACTGTTTAGTAAATATTGCATTCTTTTAGAACCTTGTAAGTGCCTATTAAGTGAAGTTATGTTTGCTCTGAAAAAAACGAATTTTGATGAAAAATAATCTTTCAGTATCGAAAATTAACGCTCAGTGATCAGTTTTTTATTTGTGGGACAAACCACTGCGGGAGTTCATCGAAATTTGGTGAAGACGTTAGCAGGATTTAGAGTCTAGAAGCTTTGTCAATTGAAACTGGCGTTTTGCATATAATGTGCTACAGAATTATAGCTAAATACTAAAAATACGTAAACTATGCAAAAGGTGGGTCCTCCGTGAATTGACTTTTATACAGTTAGAGAACTGCGTAGTACATTTCATGTGCAGTCGGCGGGTGCTTTATTCAAAAAAGCTCGCGTGAATCATACGTCGTCGAGAGTGACAAGGAAAAAGATTAGCGTCACCTGGAGAAATACTGAGTTCGGTGGTAATGTCGAATACATAACACATCAAGGGCATCTGCTACTATAAAACACTAGCCAAAAAGGAAACAATGAATGCGGCTCGCTATTTCAAACTCCTCCCGAGACTCACGGATTTTTGGCACGGCAGTCGAAAGCACGCAATCTGACTACTCTATGATAACGCCAGACCTCATCGCTCTGCTTTAATTATTTCCTAGATTGGTCGAAGGAATCATCAACTTTGGCTTCAACTAGCTTATTCTCCATATTTAAATTCGTATGATTACGGAACTTCTCGTGCCCTAAAAAGGGCAACTGGTAGACATGCAAATCACATTATTGATTTGCCTTGAGAATTCGTCATATGAGTACGCGAATGGTAGTTATAAAGCTGCCAAAGCGGTAGGACAAGTGTGTAAAAAATAAAAAACAATATCTCTAACACATATAAAAAACAACTATTTTACCTTAACTAGTCTAAAAGTCATTCAATTTCATGTCCGCCGGATTCGCTTGTAACAGCTTAATATATGGTCTCAAGTAGGATACAGCCCTCATTACCGGTGAAAACGGTCCTTTTTTCCTGGCTCACGGACTACCTAATCATTCGTCCTATTGAATCCACCTGATCGCTATTATTTCATAATACCGTGGCAGCAGTCGTGGTCTTGCTTATTTCCTTCAAGAAAAATAAATTTAAATTACTAGATTTAACTTTCTTTTTCTCACAAATAGATATGAAGTGTATTCAAGACTACTACATTCTCGTTCCCACACACTTTTGACCACGTTTACTTATTTTTCTTTTTCTGTTTTCTAATATGTAATACATTGGCATCAGTTGTGGAAGAAAAGGATATTTTATTCATTAATCATGTACTAAATAAATTCTCATATGTTTGTGTTCTTATTATATGATGCAGATTTTACTTTGTCACATAATATTAAATCGGAAGATCCTCGGCAACTATTTTGCAGCACGTTAATAGAAAATTTCATAACACCATGATGATACATTATTAACAAAATAGGTATTTTTTCCTCCAAACTTGACAATATGTGCTAACTGAATTCTTGAAATAATGACAGTTCAACAGTGGGGCACCCACACATCAATCTATCCCCTAAAGCACCCTAAAAAGTCACGCCTCATTTCGATCTTTTGAACTATAGCAAAAAATCCTTAAAAAAACACATAGAAATAAACCCGGCACGAAAACTTTATTCTTTCTTTGTTTGATTACATGTGCAGCGCTGTGTGTGTCGATATATAGCCTAAAACTAAAAAACTTAATTATATTATTTAGTTATTTAGAGGAGAAGCTGCCACATGAAACCGACACCTTTCAGCAAAAGGCCCTCCTAAATTACGGTATTTTTTTTTGGACCGCGATAGGCCGATTTCAGCAGTCAATTTCCTCCTATATATAACTAACACAGTCTATCTACGAGTTTATTGTCCTAATACATTTTTATACGTTTATAATACATAGTATCACGTCATTCCAAAAACACATAAATATTGCTAGCTTGAGGGTCAAGGTCAGTTATACTGTCCATATATTTTGTCTCTTTCATTCTAAGACTTTATTACCATAATTTTAGCGGGAGTCTGAATACTCTTTAGTTCGACCAACTTAAAAACCTTGTACCCTTACTGGATACCCGAATAATTCGGCTTATGAAGTAATCTTTAAAACGTATATGACTGTACGTCCTATGTAAGCACAAAATATAGTTATATTTATGTAAATGTCCAAGCATATAGAGGTAATGCAACCCTGTTCAAAGTAGAATTTGACAACTGAAGCAAGTAGCTTTACTTGAAAACCCGGACCTATTGTTATTATGAAAAAATCACACGGTAGACCTGTTTTATTCTTACATAATTTAATGTATGTTTTGAAAACAGAAAAAGATGAAAATTAGCCAAACTAAACAAGCTAAAAGACTAAAAGCACATTTCAAAGATGCATATACATACATGTCATTCACGACACATCAAGGTGATAGAATTACCAACCTAATTAAAAAACAGATCACAGTGCTTGTAGTAATTCATTATAGATTGTACTCACGATCCTCAAATGACGATTATTCAAATTTGCTCTATAAACCAAATTTATCATGAAACATCATAACATGTTTCTGATTACGCAGTTTAGCACATTATATGATCACGTATTCACCATACATAACAATCAGCACCGCCTGATTAAAGGTACTGCTGTCGTGTCAGGTGCTTCTGGCCTTGCGACTGCCGGTATCGCTTGACTTTCTAACCACCCTCTGTCTGACCATTCTGGCCACCAGCAGTAGGAAATCCTTGACTTCAACTAGAGATTCTATTCTCGAGACTCAATCGAGCTGCATGGATGCCCAGATAGAAGCGAACGATGCGCTTAACTCGTGCAGCAACAACAGCAACGGCAATAAAGAAGTAGCTTCAGTGGCAGTCACTATAAGGAGAATCCTTGGATACGAATGCCGCCCGACTGAGGCTAGCAGTAACATGCGTGAGTTATCCGCTAACAGCTCTCCAGTTAGAAAACCACAATACGAGCAAATGTTGTGGTACGTTTCTTGTTTTTAATGTAATCTACACATAAATATGGCCCTGCTTCTTATTAGACAAACACTACTACAAGAACATCTAGTCTTACTGAAAAGCATACACATGTACCGTCATCTTTATACGAGTCAAAAATGCCCAGGACAGAGCAGTCAGCGAACCAGCCTATATGGATACAGCTTTCTGATACGCGAAGACAACAAGAAGCAGAGAGCTCAACCAAATGGATTGCATTATTCTGCTCAACTGTTCTATTAACGGTTAATGTGAACGTGAAAATTAACTAAATCACGTCAGACTTCTTTTATTTCTGTATATCTATTTAAGTCAGTACTCTTAAAGCCCAACATGTACTCGTGCGCAGTATTCCACATTTATTTTGCAAGTGTTGTTTTTAATAGTACAATAGTGTAGCTCCATATTATTTTTACGACCTCCTATTGATGAAATCGATTTAGTTATCTTCTAGACAACGCAATTAGGAAATATTTTTTTTTGTGTTTTTGTCATGCACGTGTCCTTTGCCATGTCAAAACCCCGGAGTGGTAATACTCGCGTCTATAAAGAACGCCGTAAAGGTTTTCTTTCTAATTGGCTTGACCCATCCAGAGTACGCCGAATCGCTTGGCTTGCCTTAACAGACTTGTTTTAACTTGCTGCTGCATCTTTGCCTTGGGCTTACATTCGCCGAGTACTTTCGAGAAACTCTGTTATGGGAGTGAGCAAGTTTAGAATTGCTGTCGTGTTGTACGCCAAATTGAAAATTGTGTGTTCTAGCCTGATTGTGTGGTGACTTTACATGCGCATGTGAATAACATGCCTTATTTTTATCTCTGTGCATACACGCAACTCTAATAGCGTGCTAAATCTAAGTAAGTACACCTACATAATTATGAGTATACATTAAATATGAACCTTCATTAAAATTATGAAACCTGAAGCGCACTTTTACATTCATGTGAAAGCAAACCAAAGCCTGTGGGCATGATCATGAACCCTATAGAGTTGTATCTTATGTTTACGAAACTTTTTTTGACATCGGCCCCGCCATTTCGTAAAAAACGTAAGTCGAGAATATGCATCTACCTGTGATTCACCTAATTTCGAGATACGCTGATTATTATCGTATAAACTAAACAATTTGTGCAACAGATGCGAAGAGAAAAAGCTTTATTTATTCTTGTTCATAATACTTACTTTTCCTCTACGTAGACTTAAAAGTTTGAAGCAAAGCGCTCGAGGGCTTAAGATACTCTAGGCTACAAGTACATCTTTGTTAAAAAATACATAGTATAAACACAAAAAAGTATACTTGTTACGCTAAGCTATTATGTTCTAATCTGGTTGCGCTGAATAAATAGATTATTTAAATAAGCCGCATAAAAAACCGAGACTAATGGCGAAGGCCGTTCAGAACTCACAACATCGTAATGATTTTATACAGTACTTCGCGTTTCATTTTGTGGTTACCAATTAATGTAAGAAATTATAGCTGTCAGATATTGAGTACTGGTTAGTAATACTAATAGTTCCAACAAAAAACCACATTGCTTAAAAGCCCAACGTACGCTTATTTGAGGAAAGCCTGGATATTATAATAATAAGAGCACCATGCCTGATATATGTTTCGAACAATTCCATGTCATTTGATTTTTCATTTACGGGAATCTGCGGTATTTAGACTGTTTAAATTCATACAATTAATCACGAAAAATAAAGATTGGTAATTATATCAAACTTCCTTGCATTGGCAAGGGTATATTTCGCTATGGATTATGACATATTTTTGATAACGAGGACTTCAAATGAATATGTTCGGCTGACCAAGAAAATTTTTTACTGATTTTGTTAAATATACCGACAAGATCAGTCTAACTGAAGTTTTTTTGTTTGGTATTGGATTTATGTAGTGGTCTGTGTCCACAAAGCTAATCATCAACAAAGTTGATATTCCCATTCATATTTTATGGCGGCTTTTATGTACAGAATCACAATTCTTCCATATTAAAGTTCCTAGAAATCATAACTTTTATTATGTTTGATTAGCTAGCGATCAAGAAAATTTTATTAAATTCTACGAGTTGAAGATTCTAGTATAATGGCACGCACTATGGGCTGGACTTACGTTGTTTTCTTACTATCATAAATATTCTTATACATTTCCTGCTTAAAACTTACTATGTGTAAACAAATAATGGTTCCTAAAGAGGATGTATTGAACTGTAACATGCTATCAAGATAATATTCCGTTTTTAATCCTATCATAAGATACTGTCCAATTAAGAAGATCTTGAAGCTTACAGACCACAGATACGGAAAAACTCATTTTCTAAGTATTCTATAAACTTTAACATATAAAAGAAACGGCTAACTGTTGCCCAAAGTAATCAGGAGATTTATTTTTTTAACATAAAACACTTCATTTTATTGTTTATTATATAATGTATTTGCAGTGGATTTAATCGCAGAATAAAAATGATATTTTTTAAAGATCTATCGAGATGAACTTCCAGCTAATTAAACATGTTTCAAATCTTTACAGAAGCAAAGAACACAAAACCTTATAGTGAAGAAGATAGTCATCTAATTAGTGACATAAAAGGTGGTCGTATACGAACGTGTTCTTTTCGAGGGCGAACGCTACCTAAATATAAATAGGCTATGCATTCTTAGAGATTAGAAACAAAGTCAAATCGAAATTCACCAAAAATCGCTGAAATCAATTAAAACTGTTAAAACAAAACATCACTCTATCGAAAAACTACCTGTACCCATCGAGTATGATTGTGCCCGACCTTGGGATATAACCATGAGTAATAAAAAAGTGTATCTGAACATTGAAGTAGGTATACATTTTTCTGAGCCTAAAACCACAATCCTTCTTTGGCTTCTCAAAAACGTTAAACGAGGTATCCACTTTTAGGAGACAGCACTACGCATACTGACTGACGTTGACTACGAAGAACTTACAGTATGAAGCTTACTGAGGTAATTATGAGCATTCCGACAATGTTGCCTACAAACTCCGCACTTGCCTATTATTTTTAGAGCATCTTTTGAACTAGTAACATGTTTTACTTTTTACATTTCCATACCATTCCATATTGAACCATCCATAAGCTATTACTAAGAATATATAATATTCTTAACTAAATCAGTGCGTTGGGTTAATGTTGCTATGTAATTATGCTGAATCATCACGAAGTAAGTAAAGTAATACGACAAAATTCGTACATGTGTTTTTTAATCATTTCGAAATAGTTTGTTCAACCGCTTTAAAATTTCAAGATTTTACTACACAGCTTGAGCACAAGCGTTTTGTATGAATAAACTTGTATAAACCCAATAGTATTTTTCACCTTATACATAAATAAAATCTACTAGAACCATACTTTGCAGCATTTAAATTACTATGTAAGGAAGTGACCAAGATTTAAACAAAACATTACAGTATTGTTTCGGGAAATAGGCACTGATAAAGCAAGTTACGCTACTTGAAAACACCTTAGCTATCCAATCATTTTTACTGCTTAGGTCGTATATGTATTAATGCAGGCTTGTTTTTAAAGTTTTTTGTCAGTGCTCTCCTACACCAGACAAAACTGTCAACAGTTTGGCTGCCTACTGGAAAATGAGTCTAACTGGCGGACCTCGAATCGTGTAGTACCTTCATGCCTAAGGTAAGCGCGGTTGCGGCACTTTGTTAGTTGCGAGCCAATTATAACCGGATAACTGGGAACAGGCGTTTCCAGTCAGTGCGCCAAAGTTTCCCATAACCCATTTCTTTTGCGAGCTCCTTCATGGCGGTACACTTATTCGTAGATCATTTACCTAATATATGCAAAAACCGATCCCGCCAAGAATATATTTAGTTTCATTTTAACAACTAAACTACCTAACAAAAAAAGGTTTTGAATCGTCGTGTTAGACTAAACCTTGTTAAACTATAATTCGGATCTTTCAAGCGTGGCCCTGTACTATCAGAACAAACCAACGCAGGCATTCTCTATGAACTGAGAAGGTCGCCGTTGATTTTCAAACATTTTTTGTTTTCCAGAATCTGAGTATACCTCACTTTGCATTAATTAAAATATTCATATTTGAAGGCTGAGTTGAAATCCGGACTTACCACCAAAAAGCTTTCGGTGCTCTTCTTCGCTGATGCCCACTAATTTCTTTGTGTGTTAAGTTCTTAAAATGAGCTGATCGCCCAGTTATAGTTGATTCAGAGTAAATATCATAAACCACGTATTCGTGAGATACACAGGTCGGAGTATATACCAAAAAGATGACTCTGCACAAGAGTTGTGATACGGCTGGCCTTGAAAAATGTTTACGTATTTCTAATAATTAGATGCAATGTATAAGTACACGAGCCCAACTAAATGTATGTACACTACGTAGGTTGAAACCAGTATGCAGCAGTAAAAGGTACGCATTAGGTTCAAGCACACGCCTGTTTAATATATTATTACATTATGTTTTATTTTAGTGCCATTGAAAGTGCCTCCATTTTATAAATTTAACTTTTTTAATTATCTAGTCTCTATGTGTTCCAGGACGCTTCCACTACGAGTCGAAAGTAAATAACACACGGCTATAATAGTAAACGTTCGGAAAATTAAAATATATTTAGGAAATTCCATAGTATTTGGAAGGTTTTTGGTAGTCTTATAATGAAGTTTAATATATATGAATCTGATAATCTATAGAATTGCTATATGATTCTACGATATACGAGCAATAGTATGGTACGCACAAGATTTATTTCAAATTTAACATTCATTCTTATATCCTTAAGCTACCTGTATTTTTCTATTTAGTACTTACCATCACAACGACGCCCTCTCACTATATCAACCGCTACGAAGGGTTGTTGTGACCGCTGAATTTCGATTTCTTCACTGTCCACTTGATATAGCCTTTAATATGCATGAAATTCACATACACCAAATGTCAACACTATTTTTTGATTATTGTTCGTTCTTTTTGACAGCACGATTTAACAGTGCCTACTCCTTATAGCAAGATTCAAATATTCGAACCCGCATTTCTTCTCTTCAGCAGGTCCATATACTTTCATTCACTAGCTTAAACATCTAAATACTATTCAATTAGGCAAAGACTTCAAAGCTCAGCAGCTCAGCCATTAGTGCTCTCTCACTCTCTCTCGGCCCTGTACTCAAGCAACCAACTCATGAAACCGACTAACCAAAAGGCGGCCGTGTTCTGTTCGAGCCTATCGTTGCTCTATAAAGGCTAAATATAAACAAGACGATGATGACTGCTGCGACCGGAATGATTTTGCTTACTTTGCTAGACGTAAACGGGCAAGCAGCATTTGGCCAACTAGGCGGGGCACTCCTTTCTCCGTTGCATCGCTGTCGAAGCGGCCAAGCCTTTGAGGAATAAACGCTTGGTGACGTATCATATATAGCAATAATTACTTAGCTAACATTTAAATGTTTTAAGAAATAGTTAGCCATTGTGAACTGAAAATGAAACAAAAAAAAATCTCGACTCTATAAGCTAGCATAACCATTTTTTGGGTTACCTGAGTAAAGAACAAAAGTTCAGATTTTTGCGCTTCGTGTTCTCTTGAACTGTGAAGCTGGAGACTACCAGTCTAAGCCTGGCAATGCAAGGTGTGACCTAAAATGAACATGTGTTAAGAATTATAAAGTAAGTGATGTCAGACAAATGAAGTACTTCTACTACTAACAAAGCTAACATGGGCTATATATTTTTAATATTTATAGTATTATGTATATATTAATGACACATAATGCGCGACGGTGTGATTGGATAAAAAAGGAAACAATATTGTATACATCTGCCTTTACGGATCGCTATTTCATCTTTATGTTCACGAGATATACGATCCTCAAAATATGTAATCTCTACTGATTATTTGTCTTTGTATATTTATTTATTATTTATATTATGTACATTATTTAGCGTTTTCGTTCCATAGACAGGTTAAAAACGGTACTTAAGCCATTATAAGCTGCTTGGGTTAGCTACTATCGGATACACACTTCTGCATACCATACGATAATGTTGATTTTACAGGATAATCACTTTTTCTTCTAACACTGATAAGCCAATTGTGAATATAAAGGCTCCACGGTTAGACGGAGTGCCCAGTAAAAGTGGAAACAAGTTTGAATTGCTGTTTGTCCATTCTTGATTTTATCGACAAATAAAACAATAAGCTTTCACACAAAATGGCTTTACTAGCGTATCGTAATCTCTTCATTATTAACGACCGGTAGTGCAGTGATGCTGCCGTGGCCGATAAGAGAAAATGTGAGTGGTACGGTTCGTTCTACATGCGTACCACAGGTACTCAAAATGGCTTTTCGTATTTCTAAGTAAGGAAATATTTTTCTTTAGGTATAGGATTTCCAAAGCAAAGTTTTCTCATCAAGCCAAATCTACTTACACAAATAATTAAAATTTATTTTGCTGTTTCCGGAATCCACTAAACACGTGCCTATGTACATATATATATAAATTCGAGCCATCTCGAAAAGGATAGATTTTGATAATTTTGGTAAGTAGATATGGCTTCATGGGAGAACACCGATGATTTACACCGATGAAAGTTGATTTTCTTGTTAAAATGCAACCCGGAAAATTTATGATACGTGTATGACGTACTTGATAAATTTCTCGGAATGCTTAACGGCAATCATTTTGTGCCTGCGTCTTTAAATTTTGAGAACAGTACTTAAAACTTTACGATTTGTGTACGAGTTCTAAAAAGAACAGAACTTATCTGTTTAAATTAAGGTATGTTATTATCTTCCCGAAAGGTTAGATATAATATACAACTCAACATTTGAGAGCTTAGTCCTCTTTCGATAACACCAATCTGATATCCCGCAAGTCCCGTTATGAATTACATGTGTATGTTTTATTGTCAGCGTGTTTTTGAGGTCACTTGAATGTGAATCAAAATGCTTAGAAATGATGTTCGACTACCTTGTTATGGAATAATAAAATAGAAACGAGGGTTATAAGTTATTCGTTCCGCGTGTCAAAAAGATTTGGATTGTACTAGCTCAAAAGCTTTGATGTGGCGTCTTAAATGACATTACCATAATTGACAGCAGTATGCATATCTTAAAACTAAACTTCTCGAAAACAAGTGACATAAAATTCAAGGTTCATTTTTGATAATGAAATAATAGAAGATACAGCTACATACTAGTGTAGTAGAAGATCATCATCGTTGTAATGTGGGTAATCGTTTGCATAGTGTGGGTACTAAAATCGAGATGTCTTATAGATCTGACCGCGGGATTATCATCTCCATTTATAGTATCCCGATCCTCGTCCTTTGAGCAGAGGACAGCACATTTGAAAAGAGAAAGGATCGTGTTATTTTTCTCACACCAGCAAAAAACACTATCGTTATTCGTAGCGTGAATCGTTTGTCAGGTATATGAGAGTGACCGTATAATCCAAGATCATCGGCAGATATTTTTTATGTCTTATAGAAGAGAGGATTCAATACAAAACGAAAAAAATGCAAAATAAAAAGAATTATACTTTGAGTTTATATGTTCTTGCATGCCATAACCAAAATTGTTCCCGCAGTGCTTGTTATATGTCAAGCAGAGGTTATAGGGCCCACACTTCTGATGTTTAATGAACATGAGAACAAACTAGGGGCGCTAAAAGAACGCTAGGTGCAGACCCTTTCTTCTGCTGCTCGGACGAGCCGATCTGCGCTTAGCCACAGCTGCTGCGGCTAACCAAACTCCTGTCAGAAAAGAGGAGTGCCCGCAGACTCCGGAGACACGAACCTCAGTTATCCATTTAACCCACACACCAAAGTGTTGTCACCAAAGTGGAAAATATCATCATAGTGATTTTATTTTCATGATTTAATAATCGTATCTGAAATTCTTTATAACTAATCGATAGTGATTTGCCATGGACATGGAAGAAGTAACCTCTATTTCAAATGTGAATATTCCTGTTGCTCTGTTTACTGATATACCCGTCGAATTAATTCAGTTTTAGAACGTATATTGAAGTCCGTTATTTGGTATTTCATTTTTTCCTATAGAAATATGCAATATCATTAAATTAGATCAAGAATGGGCATCGAAAGTGGTGGAAGTGCTTAGGTAGCGCAGAAAATTGCACATATGTGCAAAACGAGTAATCGTGTTGAACGAAACTTTCAACGAACTCAGGAAATATGATTGGATAATATTTACTCGGTATTTAAAGTTGAACTTTAGCAGCAAACATAGAAAAATTTCCCCGCATCTCCGACAAAAATAAACTTTATTAGCAGTAGGATATTATTCTGAAATTTACTCCTGTTCTTCTGTGACCTAGGAGACAACAGTTTCATCATAGATCATCTCAAGAGACGGGTATGTTTCTTGCAAGCACTTAGCAATGTTATGGCTTTGGTTCATTTTTTGAACGAATAAAATACGAATTACCTTATCACTTCGCACTAAAATAATTTTTCGCATGCACGCTTTTTTGTGTCTTTTAGAGCTAAAACAAAAGGGTGATGTAAATTTCTTCATTCGTAATTTATTAGAGATCACTTTGAGGGTGAGCTCCGAAACTGACTGGTATTTACTGACTGGACAAAGTATTTGTAGTCAATACAAATAACGAGCATGTAGATCAGATTGACGATTCAATTGTCTACCGTAGGTGTAACACATGTTATGTTTTGCTTGCAATGCGATGTCTCACATTAGTACTGCATAATAATAATAATATCACCACATAATTACACTTCGCAATGACAAACTTGCGTACATGGATGGCGATCGTAGTAGACAGAATTTACCTATTATTCTTTCATCTATGTAAGCCATATATATACATATAGTTTTTGTACCAAGTTGAATGGACAGTGTACAGTTAGCCATATAGTACTAACATTATCACATTCCCACTTGTCTTTTATTGCTCACTAGGTAGTGTTATTACGATTTAAAAATAAATGAGCGCACTGAATTACTGTATATGGCAACGTGCGCCGTATAGAATTTCCTTTAGAATTCATGTACGATTAAAAACGGACATTAGTTTTATCAAAAGCTGAGTTCAACTATGAAATCGTCATTGAGTATTAAAAACTGTTTGGCTTTGGTGGAGTTTCATGAAAATATTTGATAGGGTAGTATTCAGTTACATTCCGAATGGATGTAAGTATCACTCGTTTACAATGAATAAGTGAGTATGGAATGAGTACTTAAACACAAATAGCTGACAAGGATAGGTTCACGTCTAGTTCAAGTGTTTAATCGTGCATCGTCGTTAAAGTGCATAAAAACGCTTGTTGTTAGGTGCTACTATCGCTGAATGCAATTACTGAAGGAAATAAAAAAGCTACATAAATAACGACGATAGATATTTTAAAGATTATGTTATGAGATGGTCAATTGCGATTTGATAGGTTATAAACTATTTGGGAGTTGCATACTTTGGCGCTTTGCCCGGACAAAACCTAGCTACGTAGACGTTTTAATATCCTGCATGAGTGAACTGTAATATTGCAGGACTTGACGTTAAATACTTGTTATGTCAATTTGAAACGGACACACTTTTCGGCAAGACTTCATCATCAAGTCAACGTATTGGTTATACGAAAAATTTGATGCAATAGTTAACTTAATGCAAATGAAGCTCAACCCGCAGTAGAACATCCTTTGTATATTCCACAAAGCGTAGAGGACCCTTTTTTCTGTAAATACCTCTTTTGTTCTTGATAAACTTGTGATGTTTTACATCTAAAATTAGAGTAGAGGATACGCGTCTCAACGGGGGTAACAATTTCACCCAATTTATCAAAGTGAGTGTGGTGCAATACCACGCTATTTATTTAGATCATGGGAAACCCGTTTTTCTACTTTCAGTATCATTCCCATGAAGTACAGACAATTCGAAGCTGCTTGTAGAGTTGAATTTGCATAACATTTTGCCCACATCGGTAGGCCTAACATATTTCGTCCTAAAAAGTCTGACACCATTCGAGCTGTATATCATGCAGAGAAAAATGTCGTTGACGAAACTTCGCAAATTCTTTGCTAGCAGTTTTAGCTCATAGTGAACTGTCATCCAGAATGGTGCAATTGAATTGATGCATTTTTTGGCAGGACAGTATTTATTTGAATTTAAAAAACGAATAATGCACAGGGTCTAAGTGAAACTTTTGGATGCTTATCAGAGTGCTTAGGCCATTAGATATTTTCTCGTCCAGGTATAAACTGGCAATTCATTTGTACACCTACTACACATGGAAAATGTGCGCCGTAAGAAAAATTGTTTTTACTCATTGCTCCTCCTAACGACCGTTTAAGATAAAGATAGATAAAAAAACAAATTTCATTTACTGTGCAAGGTTGGTGACTAGATTTATTTTTTGCTAACTCAACAATACTGTTTTCAAAACTGACACATGAGTTGCGTTTTTGTTACTCATTATTTCCAAATACGACTGGCTTAGATTACAGAAATCTTATATGCGCAGGTACTGAAACTGGCATTGTTTGGAAAATAGGGCAGCTCCACAAGGCAAAGAGCCTGAGGGCTCCAAAAAACTTCTGCCTCAGTCAGTATGTTCCGTACATCGACCCACGGCAAAGACAAGTCGCCGCTACTTCTCGATGACTCAGTTGTCGAATCTGTTGCAGAACAGCGATACGATAATACTTCAACCAATGACCTTCCCGCAGGTGCTGCACAAAGGTATGACGTGAGCGCTGATCTCACTATTGATTCATGTAATAACGCCAAGCCGATAGTTAAGGTGGCTGCTTGTCAAGTTTCTCAACTGAATAACATCTCTAGAAATTTAGAAAATCATGTTATTAAGGTAATAGCGTAGAATTATCAATCAAATCATAAAAAGGCTAAACGGCGCGAAGCTAGAGATGCACACTGGCAGCCCACTTCAAGTGCAAACCTATTAATGAAAGATCTTCGAATTTCTTTTCTACCAGAGAACGTCTTTTTCTCCATATAACTGTGATCATGACTCGAAAACCGTTGATAATCTATGAAAGATTTGTATTTGAAACCAATTTGGTTCTACAGCATCTGCACAACGTTGAATTCCAGAGAAAATTTCCCACTTTTATCTTTACGGCGAGGCAGGCACGGGGCGAAGCCCGTCAATCTGTCTAGTGTACTTGTGTACTAGAGTACGTAAATTTGAATCTAGATCCATCTAGAGTAACTTCAAAAAAGCACTAATGGTTTGAGCTTATAAGATTGGCTTGATTCAAAACTTTCGCATCGTAAAATTGACATATAAAAAATCTTTTTAATAGTTGAAAAACCATTCCGAAGATGCTGGACACACGTACGTTACCATTCGTTAATACAGAGTAACTCTTACGGACTATCAAGTTAACACTCTGGTATTTCCATTCATGCCGTTACGGGTACATACAGAAAAAAACCCGGATTTAAACGCCTGATTTTTATTTACTCGAACACGTTGTAAAAATTGTCCGATAAAGTCTAATGTCACTTATTTTCGTTATCATTGTCATATCGGTCAAGTCACTGCGAGTATTGGGTACCAGTATGACGTAGAAGTTTCGAGTTTTACGTGCGGCACTGCCCTTGTGCATTGCTTTAGTAAACATTGCGGTACTACTCACATTGAGAAGCAAAAAATACAGGGGTCGTTCAGCGACATACATTACATGAACACCGTGATTAAAAACAATTATCTGCCAAATCGTGATTTCAGTTCGCTGTGTGGATTTGATTCGCTGGATCCGACCATAATTTGTACTGCAGCCCAGCTAAGTCAGCTTTCTGGTGGAAAGGTATTATACTCTAATACAATCAAAACGTTTTTGTGCTGAAAAGATGGTTTCAAATACATCTATTTTTTTTTTTAATTGAGGATAAACTCTTCTTAAAGCGAACACATAACGCACAAACTTCTCCTATGTTGAGTTTATATTCATTCCTAAACGATTCCCACGGAGAAAAATTCTAACCTAATTTTATGCTAACAATTTGACTAATTTAATACAAGGCTTTTGCAACCGAACCGGAAGCAAGTGATGAGCTTCTAAGCGACGTCGTCGGAGTGTTCGTCGTTGCTTTTGATATACGTCATGGTACGTATGACGTCGTAATCGAAATCATTAGACAAATTAGGATAGATCTAAACCTCATTCCAACAAAACTCGGTACAAGGTATCACTACTGTGGATAAACTCTTACTAAATTATTAGCTATGGTCCACTACTGGGGTACTTTTAATAGTAAAAAATATAAATGTAAGCTTAGTTTACCATTTGTCTTAACTAGTAAACAAAGCTTAGTTTATATCTGCTATAATTATACAGCTTTTATTCGCTCAGGAATCGTTCAGTTTATCACGTCAGGGGCTGACGTTTCAACTACGAAGTAACCGCAGTTAATTTTGAAAAAATTACGAACTAGTAATACAGGTGAGAACTACCGTAAACTAGATGCAATTTTTATAGACTTTATTGTCAAAAAGCGTATGTTTTTACAATGCGCGGAGGCTCAAAGTTGTTTTCACCGAGTACAACACAATTGTTTTTTTTATCATACGCTCCGCCCAGTGGTTATGAAAATAAAATGACTAACAGTTGCGTAAGAAATTTTGTGAATTTTGCATTGTATTTTGTATCAATTGAATGAAGAACAGCCACTATGTATGTGACGGTTTGCGTCGGCTTTGAAACATCAAATACTTAGCAATTCGTAGGTTTCTATACATATCTATCAATTATTATCAATTTTTCTGTTCTAATTAAATATGTAATAAAAACATTTTACTATATAATTTATTAAGAAATGAAACGCCAAGTTAATAATTTCTTCAATGTAACTTGAATGCGATTATGCACATTGAGTATAATAACACAGTACTTTTGTTACTTGGCGTTCCCAATTGATTAAAGGCAACACTGTGGAGTGGTTTACACCTGAAGAACTAGATGTCAACGGGATCGAATTTAAGGCAATGGCCAGTGGTGCTCACCGAACTACAGACGATTTCATGTGAGTATTGTTGACGTTGGGCCAGGATTGTCCATATTACTTAAAGACGTAACTATACGTTACCTTGAATAGTAGATCCATAACGTTTAAGAAACGGAGCATGTGCAATTTTGAGTGTAGCATGTATGCAATAGTGTTTTGAATTGCCAAGAAATTATATGAACGTCGTGCAATGGATTCTTTACTCTCAAATAACTTTCTAGTTTTATCATAGAGCGGTGTTATGTGTTGGATTTCTCGATTTAACTATGTCAAAAGTAAATTGAAGCATTGAATAAGACTATTTTTTAGTCGGCGTTCCATAGCTTGCCGTATAATATTATATATCACAAGCAGAAAAACGAAGCTTCCAAAATCGTTTCAGCCAAAGCTGGAAAGAATAGCTTACTTTGTTGCTAACAATGTAGCAACAACGTAGTAGACTCCCAGGTAACTCGCATTAATATTCACAAATAATTTCGCACTGCTTATAAACGGCCGTTTACTTTCTTCAAAGTCCTTTCAGTCATTACCTATATATAAAAATTGATAAATGTGAAAGGCTTCGGTAGAAGAATTTTTTAAGACTACTTTTTAATCTTTAATCGAGCACCACATATCAAGTACACGGATAACCAATATGTTGAACTAGATGAAAGTCTAGGCAACTAGTGTTCATACTCCCTCGCTGTTGTTTTAAAAGCGAAAAGTAAGGCGCATCGTATAAACAAAACGCAACGAGGAGTTGCCTGCACGAATTATGCTCGCTTTCTTTTCTGCTTACACACCCAGCCGTGTAGCTTTTTGGCGAATCGGAACCTCCTTTAGGAATAACAAGATAGATCTCGGCAGGTCAAGTAAATTCTATTAAAACAAAAAAAGCTCTATTAAAGAGTTTTTTTTTGGAGGAAATTAGGAAAATAGCCTTGTGTCGTGGTGAGTCTTTTTTTCGTCAACTTCAAGGTGCTAACATTAATTCTTTCGCTATTTTAACGGAATATGGAGTCATAGAAAACCCTCAATTCTGTGTGATGACATGCAGTTACTGAAAGAGACGTCCTATTGTTCATAGTTATTCAAAACTCCAAAGTACGTGCTTGTTGGGGTTACGCAATATTCATGCGACTTTAAAAAATAGTCAACGTGTCGTCGTGATCCGCGGCAGACTTTGCTAATCACTACCACCAAGACCAAAGAAATGCAGTTTAGAACAAGCGATCGCGTAACAACCATATTTTAACTTAGAGTGCATAAGAAGCTGTTAAATTCAAAAAGTATTTTCCTTTGTTGTCTTGAGCTTATGCCAAAGGACATATGTCTGTAGAGACATATTTACAAATGGGTGAGGCAGAAACAAATTCCAATTCATATTATGCAAGGCTCAAAAGCTCGCATTTACATATCTTTTCGGCTTCTAAATTTAGACGTCGCACTTACAGCTACTAAAAGAACATTTTTCGACTCATTTCCGATACCCTAATCGTTATCTGGTGCTGTAGCATTCTATGCATGAAGGCAACCACGATACCAATTAAAGAAACGGTTTTTATTAAGTTTACGCAGCCTATGTTTGCCGGTCATACGGGAATCGGTACTCTACATGGGATCTGATAGGAGGAAAATAATCTGTCGCACGCAGACTGCTTTTCACTTGCGTGCGCAGTCTTGTATTTTATGTTCATAGGCCACCTGAACCGCATAATAAAGGCTCTCCTTATGAACCATATATCTGAAAGCGTATATTTGCTAGAATTAGTCTATGGATTGGCATCTTGAAAACATGGTTTCATATTAAGCTGAGCCCATCTTTTGCGCTAAAGTCATTCTTACTGAACCTAATTTCAGATATTTCAAACGCGGCTCATATTTCGGGCTGGCCTGTTTTGAGAAACTTGACATTGCTAGTACTGTTGAACGTGGAGCCAGGTAAGCTGCAATTTCCATTCAACTTAGTGGAATACGTATTCGCTAGAAGTTACAATTTAACCTTATTGACAGAGTAAAGCATGATCTCCATAAGTGATTCCAAGTATTATTCCGAAACAAACTTTTTTTTACTCAGGCGTGGTAGAAATTCTTATAAGATGCCCTCAGAGACAAAATCCTTTCTCTCGATGCTTACCAAATATTTAGTTCCTTTGTAACCATAGCATATTGATAACGTGTTTCTTCGTAGATGGAACATAATTCATCAGTACTTATACGAAAAACCTGTGGTTCCAGTAAGCTAACTTAATATATTAAGCTAGCTTTATTTACTGATATTTTTTAGGTCGTATCTTTATAACACCGTGTGCCTCATTTTTGACTTACAATGAAAAAGTACACAACAGCCTACGCCGATTCCAATGCAGTTATTACTACTACAAAAACTACAAAGAATTCCTTGAATTCAATATAAAAATGCAGTTCGGATTAACGAGTTGCTCTAGCGCAAATAAAACTGGCTGTGTTATCTAGCCTCTATATAAAGAGTATTATTCTCTCGATTTTATTCAAAGCGAACTAAAGCCCTTTTGCGTGATATACAGGATAGTGCTTTCAAATTGCGGAAATGTTCAGCGGGTTGTTCCTCGTAATGAAACACGTTTATCCACGACTCCTGATACGAGGCGAAAGCCTATTCGTTCTAGAATAAAACAGCAAATTCGTGATGGCAAAGAACAGCGCATCGTTTAGGTGAAGGCAAGCTATTATACAATCTTTTCGCGTTGGACCAGCTCCCATAAAGATTAGAAATTTATAATAATATAATAATGAAAAATAGTTTTACTCGAAATCAGCGGTCAGCATTAGTGTTAGTTTATATGCAATTTTTGAAAAAGCGACACTCTAATGAGGTTTAGATTTAAAGAGCTCGAAAATTTAGCGAAGTAACTCGACACGCCGTTTTTAATATACTTGGGTTTTTGTACAAAAGCTATTCGCCGTTCTGGAGACAAGATTGTCAATTTCCAATTAGGTCATCTAGGTTATTTCCAACGGTCTTAGTGTATTTAGGACTTTTTGTACCACTCCCGAACTTTAAAACCTTTTGCCGTTTTAAGCTCTTATATTTTTGAGATTTTTGGCGAATTATTAGTACGATGTATATATATATATATATAGGGACTCAAAAATGTAGATTGTTATTACAAATGCATTTCCGGTTCTAATCTGTTGTGGTTATATAATACCCTCCAGCCGTTAGTGGTCAGCGGTCCGGACCTCGACTGTGCTACAGATTTAATTAACTCCGGATATGCATAACGCCTTCTAAACCAGAAGCTTCCGGTGTACCCACCCGACCACGGGTGTATCACCGGAACTCCGTGTCGGAGAAAAGTTGCGCAAGCCTAACGTTTGATGGAGTTGTTGTGCGACGAATTCGGTCGTTTCTTCAGAAAGCTGAAAAAGCTTCTTAATACAAATCTCGTTAGCAACACGATACCAATGGGCGACCAGCCTTCATTACATACACACCCTAGTCGGGTCGCCTTTCACACACATCACGCGTGAGTCCACATCACGCAGGAGGTACAGCAAATGCTGGAACTTACTGCGAGCCTATGGGTTTCCGTCTATCGTTTCTGTAGAAAAAAAGGATACTCGATTCGGTTTTTTGTAGACTATCAGAAATCAAACGCGGTGATGAAGATGTTCGGGTTTCTGCCGCAAATTGACGACGCCCTTGGCGCGTTAAGGAGGCCAGAACAGTCAAATGCCACATTAAACCTGGCAAACGATTACCGGCAGATCTTCATGGCGCCCGAAAATGGGTAGAACATAGCATTTTAAACCCGATGTGGCTTGTATTTGTTGAAGCGGTTGTTCTTTGGATTATCTAACGCTCCGGAGACATTCTAGTAGTTAATAAACCGGGTTCTGGGTAGGTTGCGATACTAAATGGCATTAGTGTACGTAGATAATATTATATTCCAGAGAAATTAAGGACTTTTTGCATTTGGCAGCTGGTTTCTATTCTCAGCCCTGCCGATCTACACCTCAGGACGTCGACATGCACATTCACTATTGTTATATATTTTGGCCATGGATTTTTGAGCAAGACCTTTAACTCCTACGATGTGAGTTTTATATTCGGTGTAGCCGTTAGACATTTCACTAGAAATATGTGGCCCTAAGATTAACAGGGAAATAGGTTAACCACTAAACTATCACTAAGACAAGGCCTTTAATGTTATCCAAAGAAACGAACATCCTATACGAGCCACTACGACCGTCCGTAAACCGAGAAACCTTTTGGGGATAGCACCATACTACGGTGTGTGTCGAGCGCCGAAATCGCCAAGCCGCTGTGCGGTTTTCTAAAAGTGGGCCGTCCGTTTTTCTAGGCCGCTTATATGATGATTCGTTTTTGGCTCTGAAGATTATAAGCCGTGGTGCTGACTCGAAGACAATTACAACGCACCAACTAGCAAGTCTGCGCTAGGCTCCACACTTCAAAGTAGGACCAAGGTGGATCTAGTATATAAAAACAGGAATGTAGGCAAATTGTAACTGCATGAAACCACACTTTACCATTTCATGTTTTGAGGTGTCCAACGATCGGCTGAACCAGCGGTATGCGTTCTTTGCCGTTAGTGTCATCTGAGCAATGCACAGACCGTCCACTACCTCGTGTGTCGCTATTTTCCAGAGCACAGAGTTATACTCTGTGCGAAACTTCGAAAATGTTCGCTGTCGCGAATTCTACCAAAGAATAAAGCCGAACAATAAGCGTTGACTGCTCTTGACGCCCGTGAGTACGCTGACACGGCTAGTCGCTAAGATGAGTTTGGACCTTAGGGCCGTTTCGCGTCCCGAAACGTAGACGCCGTTGTTACGGACAACGCAAGCTACTTACGGGATTGGCACTTCGAGCAATGGTTAGCGCGCCCCAACGTTTGCCACGTAAATTGCTATAATGCACCCGCAGGCGAGCGGGTTGAGGGAGCAGACAGTCCGCACAATTATATAGCACCTGTCTGCGCGGTTGCTGAAGACGCCCGGTTCCTCCATCTCGCAATGAACCTTATGGTATGCAAGGCTTTAGGTGAAACTTTGTTCGAGTTGCTCTATGGATTGAAGCGGTGTTGCCTAATGAGCCCCCACGCCACGGTTAGTCCAACCGCCCGATTTCTTCGTATATGAGAGGTGACCCACACCCAGATTTTCCGGCGGATTCGAGGTCTTAAAACAACGCCCACTTCACACAGGTAGCTTTGGCTTCGGAAGCCCGTTCTTCCACACTGCTCTCGCCAACAGATTGACATATCCTTAAAACTGCTCAAATTATAGCTTGGGCGGAGCTTCGAGAAGCGAGTCGCGCGGTACGCCTATCAATAAGGCGCGACACAATACGGACGTGCGTGCCTCGCCTAACATAAGAGGACTGGACGCTAGACAAAGCTGTCCCGCTTGGTAGCATAGATGAGTGAAACAGGTTATTGTTACAATAAGTGTATTTCCTGCTAACGCTGGTTGTGGATATGTAATAGCCTCCAGCCGGCTGATTAACCGATTGTCGCCAGTAGTTGGACCTCATCATTGCTACAGTGTATATAAGTTCGTGCGACGCAATGCTTAACGGCACTACTATATGTCGGAGACGAAATTTATCTCTCTTTAGGAACGGATAGAAGAATGTCCGTTATGCTATTATGAGAACGCATTTTTTCTTCAGTGTACTTTGCCTGTATGAAGGACTGGGACCGCTAGGTCCATTGTTGTAAGCAACACACAATTATACAACAATGTATATGAAAGCAGATATATTGGAAACTCCGGCATTTCTATAAAACTCCAAAAAAAACATGCACATAATATACATACATAACTTAGCTTCAAAGGTAGTTCTGCTTTTTACACGAAATTAATCTCACTTATGCTTCTTTTTACTTCATGCGGATAGTTTTCGCATAGTGCGAACATATTAAATATTTAAATAAGAACCGTAACTATAAAATATCTTTAATGATACCCGTTTACTTCTTATATTTTTAGGATGAAATCAGTAGGTGTACTTACAAGAAGCTACTCGTTGTTACATGTCTACAGAAGTTTCCTTCAAACTCAAGTACGGTAAGTTTCTGCATTGAATTTAATTGTAATATATTGACGTTTCTGCGCTTGCAAATATAACTTGCAACGTAATGTAAAGAAGTGAATGGGTATGTTGGCTTTCAGTTAATTTATTCGTATAACTTTCATTTGCCTATTGATTTTCTTTATGTGGATAAAAAGCCACTCTCAGATCAACATCTTGCCGGTCATGCGGTCAGACAATAAATCAATTAGTTTTTGATGGTAGGACTAAATGTGTTTTTTTTTTGGGGGTGATCCCGTTCGAAGTGGTCACGATTGAACTAGATCTATGAGACACACAAGTCACTAAATTTGTTAACTCAAACCAGATAATCTGGTTCACTTATGTTTTTAATTGATTCTTAGTTTTTGACAAAGAGTGGAGATCATTTCACGTGAAGATTGAAGATAAAAAAAATTAAATAAGAGCGATAAATTAAGGTAGGATATTTAGCATGAACAACTCGTTATGGTAATGTCGTAACATTTTTTTTTAAAAACTATTGTAGGAGTGTGACACAACATGCTTGGAAATGTAATGCTTTAGCTTAGTGCTCTAAGTCAATGCGACTTTGGGGTCTCATATAACTCTATAGTAACTTTTATTAAATGCAATTATTAGCCTTCTTTGGAGGGTGTAGCTTCCCGACACGTTAGATTGTTCTGGGAAAAGGATCGCCTATGTTGCTTGAATACAGTCCATGCGAAATTCGATTGTATAGTAAATAACCGGTAGTTGGTACTTGGTCGGTAAAAAAATACAGCAATCGGATATGCACTTAATGGCAAGCCCGTATATTTTTTTTTTTGATTGAATATGAGATTTTCAGAGAAGTATTCATTTAGAAAGCTAACTTCTGTAGCAAGTAACTACGCCGTATTTATCACCGCGACACAAAGGCACATGGGGCTAGGGAATCGATTTGGCAAAAATTTAAAAACGGTGTCAGGAATGTGGGGCCTATATCGTTTGTTACATGATACTTAAGGTGACCTATGAGATTGTGGAATTCTTGTATTGTTCAGCGCCCGGTATGAGCTACAACCCTATAATCTAAAAAGGAAATGCTGCCAGTTACACAACTTCCAGCTACGATGACCATTGTATAGAAGTTCTATTGTATGTAAACCATGTTTGAACATTGTCACAGCCATCTTCTCGAGGAACCTGGTAGCTACAGTGACCTCCTTCACTTCTTTCAACACAAAAGGAATGTCATTGGTCAGCGTAAAACGGATCACAACTCTGCTACAATGTACAGTAATAAAGGTGACTATACATTATTTGGAATGGTACTGAACTTTATGATAAAATTAAATGTAATAAAAATAACAAATTAAATAGTTTCCTTTATGAAAAAAATATAGCCTTTAACTTCTACTCGACGATGCTCTTTTTTCAAGATGGCTAGGTAACTGGTATCCCTTAAATATTTTACTTTTAAATCTAAAAACAAATTAATGCTGTTTGTGTGACTTGTTTTTGGTTTTGTAGGAGGCTATCTAATGGCTGAGGTAGATCTCGCCACTTTTGATGACGGCAGTGAAAAGGTATTTTCGAACACTATGAAAACGAGCGTATAGGAAAAGATGACCTGGTAATTAATTATTCGAAATAGACTAACCCATTAGAATTGTTGCGACTCAATGGTAAAGCGTTACTGTTATTCTTATTTCTATTATTCGAATAGAAAAACTACATACGAAAAACCGATGATTTTCTCCTAATTCTGCTATGTCACGATTGGTAATCACTGGCAGCACCTCAACCTAAACCAATCAGTTTTTAATCATGACTTCTTTAATGAAGAATATTATGTGGTGAGAATTTTTTGTCTGCCTTTATAACATCTGCCAAAAAGAGCTTGAAATATTCTAATTATAATATTCTATATATATTATATAGAATATTATAATTAGAATATTTCAA